>NW_007733513.1:104137-107497 GCF_000696425.1 Galeopterus variegatus
TATATATATATATCCAAAAAGAGGAAGAAAGAGACAGAGAGACAGAGATAGAGAATCACATGTATTATATAAAAGATATAGAATTGTGCTATGTCTAATTTATGGTTTGTTCTGAGTTTATTAGATAAATTAATGGCTACATAAACACACATATGTGCATAGCGTACATACTCTTACATGTTCATTTATTTTGGGGGAAGATTTTGGAAAGCAGTTTTGCATATACTTATATATATTTTTATTACCTGAGTTTTCCTTTTGATATTTATTGTGAAGAAGATTTCTCCTGAAGAAAATTAAAAGCAAATTGAGATGATTTTTGTAATTTTAGATGGCAAATATATGAGGATTTCTACCAAATTCAGCAAATGTTGGATATACTCCTTAAGTTGTCATTGAAAGTATATCACAACTGCAACCTGAAACTATAATACATTAGCAAGTGATGTGTAGAATTTTGTAATAATTTAGCAGAACAGTTCAGCAGTTTCTTATTAAGTTATACACATACCAAATTCATGACCTATCAATTTCACATTTAGGTTTTAAAAAGAGATAAAAAAATAATTTGTCTACAAATAAAATATTAAATGTTCATGTAACCCCCCAATTTATAAATGAACCAGGACGTAGTGGGCACCGCAGGTGAGGGCCATGCCAGCCCAAGCCCACCCCAACCTGAAAGAGGCCCACACTGATCAACTGAGTGGGAGCCCCAGGTAAGCACTGTTCCTGCGACCTGGTCCCAATGCAGGCATTGGCCCATACCCTCCCCCAAACCTGGAGGGGTCTGCCCAGTGACTGACCTAGTGGGCGCCCCAGGTGACTGCCACTCCCATGCACTGGCCCTGATGCAGGTGCAGACCCATGCCTGCCCGGAACCCCAGAGAGGCCCCCACACTGATGATGCAGACATCCCAGGTGAGTGGGGTACTAGGACCCTGGCCCTGACACAGACACTGGCACATGCCCATCTGAGACCCAGAGAGGCTCTCCCATTGACTGAACATGAGCTCTGGCAGCCCACTGCACACTCAACTGCATTGATACAAGAAGAGTCACCAGCAGACCATACAAATAGAGGAGGAAGTCTTTCCCCTCATAGCTCACTCCAGAGAAATAGAAGAAGCAAGTGTGCTACCAGATGGCCAAACATCCACAAAAAAATACTAGAACTACAAATAAACAAGAAAAATGACACCACCAAAGGAATATGATAATTCTCGAGTATTAGACCCCCTAGAACAGGAAACCCTTGAGATGTCTAAAAAGGAATTCCAAGCACAGATCTTAATAAAACTCAGAGATAACAGAAGAATCAGTTAGAGAACATAATGACCCAGAAAAATTATCCAGGATATGAAGGAGGAAATTTACAATAAGATTAGTACCTTAAAATAAAGTAAAATAACTCCTAGATATGAAGGATTCACTCAATGAAAAAACAAACAAACAAACAAACAAACAAACAAACAAAAAAACACAACAGAGAGCTTGAGCAGCAGGCTAGAACAAGAAGAAGAAAGAATTTCAGATCATGAAGTTGCTCTTTTTGAAATAACCCAGGCAGACAAAAGAAAGGTAAAAAGAATTAAAAACAATGAAGAAAATCTAAGAGAGCTAGCAGACGCCTCAAGTGCTTTAACATCTGAATTGTGGGTATTCCAGAAGGAGAGGAGGAAGGAAAAGATATTGAAAACCCATTCAAGAAAATAAATACATAAAACATCCAGGCATAGGGAGAGATGCAGACCTTTAGATACAGGAAGCTCTAAGGTCCCCAAGCAGATTCAACCCCAGAAGATCTTCTCCAAGACACATTATAGTCAAATTTGCAAAGCTCAAAGATAAAGAGAGACTTGTAAAACCAGCAAGAGAAAAGCATCAATTTACCTACAAGGGAAGCCCCATCAGACTAATGGCAAACTTCTCATTTGAAACCCTACAGGCCAGAAGAAAGTGGAATGATATATTAAAAATACTAAAAGAAAAAAATTTCCAGCCAAGAATCCTTTACCCAGCCAGGCTCTCCTTCAAAAATGAGGGAGGAATAGTGTATTTTCCAGAAAAACAAAAATTATGGGAGTTAACTACCACACTAACAACCCTGCAAGAAATACTCAAAGGAGTTCTGCATCTAGAATCTGAAAATGAAAATCACTATCACAGATTTGCAAGAAAAACCAAACCCACCATTAAAATCAAAATGCAAATGAGATAGAGAAAGAAGCTAAATCACGTCACTTCAAAAATCCAAGTAACACTGAATATGAAAAATAAAAGGAGAAGAAAGGAACAAATGATTTTAAAACATATAAACATAAAGTAGAATATTGACAGGAGTAAAGATATATTTGTCAATAATAAACCTAAATGTAAATGGATTAAACTCCCAAGACGGACTTATTGGATTAAAAACCTAGAACCAACTGTGTGTTGTCTTCAAGAGACCCACCTCAACTATATAGACACACAGAGACTAAAAGTGAAGGGATGGAAAAAAGTATGCCATGTGAATGGAAACCAAAAGTGAGCAGGAGTACCTATTCTAATACTGAATAAAATAGACTTCAAAACAAAAACCATTAAAAAAAAATAAGGAAGGCCATTATATAATGATAAAGGGATCTATCTAGTTAGAAGACATAATGATCATAAATATGTATGTGCCTAACACTGGAACACCTAGCTATGTAAAGTGAACATTCTTAGACCTAAAAAAGGAGATAGAATACAATAATAGTGGATGACCTGAAAACCCCTCTCTCAGCATTGGACAGATCTTCCAGGCAACAAATCAACAACGAAGTACATGACTTAAACTACAACATAGATAAATTGGACCTGGTGGACATCTACAGAACATTTCATCCAACAACTACAGAATACACATTCTTCTCTTGAACACATGGAACATCCTCCAGGATAGAGCACATGTTAGGTCACAAGTCTCAACAAATTTCAAAAAATTAAAATCATTTGAAGTATCTTTTCAACCACAATGGATTAGAACTGGAAGTCAATAACAAGCAAAATTCTGGAAACTATACAAGTGCATGGGAAATAAACAACAGACTCCTCAATGATTTATGGGTCCAAAAAGAAATTAAACAGGAAATCAAAAAATTTCTTGAAACTAATGAAGATGAAGAAACATCATACCAAAATCTGTGGCATACTGCAAAAGCAGTGCTAACAGGAAAGTGTATTGCAATAAATACTTACATCAAATGAATGGAAAGACTTCAAATAAATGACCTAAACTATGCCTCAAAGAACAAGAAAAACAACAACAATCCAATCCTAAAATTAGCAGATGAAAAGAAATAATTAAGATCAAGACAGAACTAAATAAAATAA
>NW_007733513.1:108713-109570 GCF_000696425.1 Galeopterus variegatus
ACACTGAGGGTTGCGATCCGTTGCCGGACACGAAAAAAGACAAAAAGGAAAAAAAAATAGGCAAGTCAATAAATGTGATACACCACATCAACAAAAACAAGGACAAATAATGTATGATATACCAGTAGATTCAGGAAAAAAACATTCAACAAAATTCAACATCCCTCAGTGATAAAGACTCTCAGCAAATTAAGTATAAGAGGAAATTATCTTAACACAATAAAAGCCTTTTATGACAAACCAATTGGCAATATCATCCCGAATGGGGAAAAGTTGAAAGTTCTTTCCTTAAGAATAGGAACAAGACAAAGATGCTCACTCTTGCCACTCCTATATTAAATAGTATTGGAAGTACTATCCAGAGCAACCAGGGAACAGAAAAAAATAAAGGGCCTCTGGATTGGAAAGGATGAAGACAAACTTTCCTTATTTGTAGATGACATGATCTTATATTTAAATAAACCCATAGACTATATTTAACCCATAGACTATCAGAAATAGAAATCCAAGATGGTGGCAGGGAGGTAGGCAGAGCCAGACGCCGCTGCTGCTGCTGCCACCACCACCTCTGCTACAGTCGCCTCTGGTTCTTCAAGCTCTCATTGCCCAGGAGAAGCTGTTCTGGTGTCGGATACCGCCAGGAAACTGCCACACCCGATTTCCACCAACAGGCTGTAGTGCGGTGCACCGAACTGTCACTGCCCTCTGGCCGCCGCGGCAGACCATGATCGCTGAGCACCCTCTGGCCGGTGCCAGCACGGCTGCTGCATCCAGAGCCCATGGGGGCTGCGGACCGGCTCATGGGGCAGCTACAGGTAGTGAGAGTGGGGCCGGACACACGCAGCCTGCCCGCCTGC
>NW_007733514.1:0-555 GCF_000696425.1 Galeopterus variegatus
TTTTTTTATAATTTAAAAAAACATTTGGAAATGAGAAATAAAGGAAAAATTTTGGAAAGAAAATAAAACAAAGTTGGTTAGAGAAAAATCAACAAAATGAGTCCAAATTTTGGGTAAGATAAATCAAACAGAATTGATTTAGACTGGAGTTAGACTGGTGGGATTAAAAAATTAGTTCAGTTAGGTATTTTCCCAGGGTTAAGGAGGTATCTACTGACAAATATAAGTTTTGACCAGATGCCTTGTTGGGTAGGCAGAATAAAATTTATAAAATCATGATCAATTTAAGAAAAATAAAACCTGAAAGAGTTGCCCGATCTAACACTGATAGTTTAGGCTGAACAGAAGTATAATTAATGCATATGGTGAAGAAAAATGCAGAATAAACAGGGAATATGCAAGGAATAGCATATGTATCCAGGAAGTATCAGATGTCTGTACACTGTGGCAAAGTAAGACATATTCTATAATAGGAGATATGTTTCCAACTTTTCCCCTAAGCCTCTCTTCTTTCATTCTTCACCTCTCTCTCTCTACCAAATAAACATTTTTTTT
>NW_007733514.1:2136-32136 GCF_000696425.1 Galeopterus variegatus
CCCTGATTTTATCATTATGCATTGCATACATGTATTAAAATATAACTATATCCCATAAATATGTACAATCAATGTATTTCAATTAAAAATAAATTTTAAAAATTATGTCCAATTATATACACTACTGACCATTTCTGTCCACTTTTCTATATTTTCTAGATTATTTTTCTTGTAGTGTTGCTGTTTATTTATTCATTCAAAAACTGCATGCTTACTGTATAGGGGGGCTAAGAGAGCAAAAAAAAAATTTACTACGGACTCTATCTTCAAGGAACTCATAGTGTAATTAGACAAACTGATAAGTAAATAAATAAATACAACATAAGTAATAGCCATAGTTGAAATTTCTGTAAAATTTAGAGGGTGAGGCAGAAGAAGACATAACCAACTCTGCTTTAGTGAATCAATAAAACCTCCTAGGAGATGATAATTTGCATTGGTGTTTAAGCTATTCATGGAAGAAAGGGAAAGGTGTTTCTGGCCAACAGAAAAGCCAATGCAAAGGGATCAGATACCTAAATGAAGGATAGTTCTTTGTAGTTTTATATAAAATGTGATCAAAGTAGTGATTGGCCAGTGATATATCTGGAAAGGTAAGGGACAGATTGTGAAAGATTTAGCATTGCTGTGGATAAGTATTTGAATCTTTTATTGTAGGTAATGAGCAATATCAAAATATTAAATGACTTTATTTTGAGATATAGAAAGAGAAGACAATCTTCAGTAGGGAAGAGGGAAGGAAAGAGAAAACAACTGTTTATTGGAGTGCAGACAGTTGAAATCTGTACTAGCATTTAGCCCTGTTTTCTAATCATGTAGATGAAGAGGAGATAGCCTCACTATTCCATTGGTGTGGCTTAGTATCTTGCTGGTTCTGAAGGCCCAGCAATGATCTCTTATGTAATCTTCATGATCATATACCTTTATTAAGTGCCCATGTGATATGAAACATAAATAGAAATACAATCTAGCATAGTAAATGCCATTTAGGTAGTTCTCAGAAATTCAGGATAAAAACTCATCAATGATTCATTCGTTTACTAAATGTCTAGTGTATACCAAGAACAGCTCCAGGAGCTAAAGTATTGAATAAGGCATGGTGCCTGCCTCATGAACATACATTTTAGATATGATTTATCTGAACACACAAATATCTGTGTATTCGTATGTGTGAGATAATAGAACAAATGCAGCTTTCAGTTCCCTAAAATTATATTTAAAAAGTTTTATAATATATTCAAAATCTTATGATACACACATATCTCAAATATAAAAAAAATGCATTCCTATATAAGATTCCACTTTTTTATTTGCATTTTTAAAGATTAAAGAAATTGAATCAAATTAGTCTGTTAATTTATACCATTTGTTAAATATGAGTGATTCCAAATATTGCCAAAATCTTAATCAAACATTATTCTCCCACAGAATGCTCCTCTTGAAGAGGCTAACTCTGTCACCTCTACTTTTTCTCTTCCTTCCTCTATTAATTCTCACTTTCTTTTTTGCATCTTCAATCTGCATTCTCAGTTAACATCTCCCCTCTTCTTGCCAGTACACTTGTTTCCTAATCAGATGCTGGTTTCTCCATAAGGATTCCTGAAAGAATATTATGTATTTGTTGTATTCCCTTCTCTCATTTGTCCCTGAACCCTTACTATTCAGATTTTGTGCCATCCTTACTGTGACACTGGTTTCGGGAAAGCCACCTCTGTTTTTACTTTCTCATTTCTATGTCTTACTCCTTAGATGTAGCCCTGCACAATTTTTGAGTTCTATTCCTCCTGGCCTCTCATTTTTCTCCTTTGGGAAACTCATTGACTATTAACAGTTTCCTAAAACATGTGTTGCTAAAGTCTACTCTGGCAATTGTCCCTCACTTCAAATGCAAAATGCCCAAACTTGCATTTCCCTCTGTTCTTGATTGTTTCTAATATTTGAATTAATTTACTACATTGTTCTTTACCAGGACTGTAACAATCATCTTTAAGTCCTCTTTCTCATACTTGTAGTCTACTTCAGACTTTCTTTCTTAAATGATTCTGACATTTGTCCCCTACTTTTTATTCCTGCCTCCCCTTCTTCCCTAGCTCTGGCACTCGTAACTTAAGTGTAGACTAAAACAGTTTCTTCCTATGTAATGTCTTTTCTATGTCAATTTGCTCTGAATTTATCCTGATGATGCAAAAAATAAGATAGAAAATATTTATTAATCCTTCAAGAAAATATACTATTTATTAAGCACCTACTCTGTTCCAGATATGTGTGTTTTTTACATACACACCAACACGTATATATATATATAAATGTGTATTAGATTTTTATAGCTGCTGTAACAAGTTATCCCAAGCAATGCTTTAAGATAACACAAATTTATTATCTTACATTCTGAAGGTCAGAAGTCTGAAATAATCTTGTGGGGTAAAATCAGTGTTGACAGGGCTGCGTTCCTTCCAGAGGCTCTGGCGGAGAATCTATTTCCTTGCCTTTTCCAGCTTCTAGAGGCCATCCATGTTTCTTGGCTCATTGGTCCCTTCAAGAACATCACTTCAGACTCTGCTTCCATCATCACATCTCCTTTTTCTCACTTTGAGCTTCTTGCTAACCTCTTATAAGGACTTTTCTGATTATATTGGGCCCACCAGGATAATCCAGTATAATATTTCCATCCCCAAACCCTTGTCTTAATTAGATCTGCAAAGTCCTTCTTATAATATTCTAGTAATAAGGACCTCTTTTCAGGGGAGGGGGACACATTATTCTGTCTGAAATAAAAAATTAATCTTCACTACAACTCTCAAAGTAGGTCCTAGTTATGCCTATTTTACAAATGGAATTGAGGTTCAGAGAAGTGAAGTTCAGTTAACATACATCAGAATCTGAACTGAGGTCCACCACATTGCTTTTTCTATGTAACCCCCAATTTAATTTTTCTACGCACTGTATTAGGTATTGGAGGATATATTTCAAAGAGTAAAATTATGGAAATACCTGTCTAATGAATGGATAAGGCTGTAAGAAAAGCACATAGAGATTACCACATATGGTGCTCTAATAGGGTCCACACAGCAGAGGAGGGGAGGCTTAGGAGTGGATGGGTGGATGGGATGGATTGCTCTGTGACACTTCCCTTGTTCAATACTGTTGATTTTTCCTGGAGCATGAAATTCCATTGCAGTGGCATTCAAGAACATTTATGAAGTGACTTCAAATCCTTCTTTTCAGGTTTATGTCCTATTAGTCTACTCACATCATGTTCTTGCTCCTTGGACATATATTCCGAATATATGTCTAACATGTTACCAGCTCTATTCCATGGCTCACCATTTCTTTTCTTTGTACATTGAAATATTTTTTTTCTTCAGTTCTATTGAACAAATCTCAACCAATACTTCAAGAGTTATCCAATACTACCATAAATCTGAAACTTTTGTGGATTCCCTAGCCTGAACTTGTCTTCATGACCCACAGTTATAAGAGAAGCACTGTGTAGGATGACTGTAGTTAACAATAATGAATTGTATAATTTTTAATCACTAGGAGAGAGGATTATGTTTCCAACACCAAGACATACCAAATATTTGAAGTGATGGATATGCTAATTACCTTGATTTGTTATACATTGCATACATGTACCTAAAAATCACATTGTACCCCCTAAATATGAACAATTATAATGTGTCAATTAAACATAAAAAATAATAGAAACACTGTGCACTTCTAGTATAATTCACATATTTTTTCTTGTTATGAATAATTGTATATATCTCTGTCTTCCCAATTGAAATGTAAGTTTGTTTCTTCTTATCTCCCTTCTTTCCTTCCTTGTCTTCCACTCTCTTCCCCTTTTTTTCTTTCTCTCCCTTATTTCCCTCCCTAATTTTCTTCTCCCTTTCTTTCATCATAATTGTCTTCAACACATATTAAGCATCTACTTTGTGTAGGTCACTGTTTTTGGTGCTGAAAATGAAACAGGCAAGGTACAATCTTTGCCCTCACTGAGTTTACAGTTTTCAGTGCTGAGGTTATGTTGTATCAATCTTTTTATCCTTTTTAGTCTCTGGAATATAGTATATACTTAATAAATTATGATTTGAATGGAATATATATGATGATTGAAATTTAACTGGAAGCTCTCAGTTATAGCCTACTCATAGACTTTTAATAGACTTATGGCAATAGTTTCATGATGAAATCAATAAATATTTGAGTGCCTATGTTTTCATTATACTTTGCCTTTCTCATCTCTACCATAGAGATTGCATATTTTTTACTAAAACAATTGCCAAAACTGTATTTTGCTTCTAGGAATAAATATTAAATAGATTATATAACAGTCAGTTCAAATGACCTTTGCAAATTTTTAGTAGCAATAAAAAGTAGTAAGATGCTTACGCAATTGCCAATGAATTTTACCTCACTTGTAATGAATTACTTTTTATCAGTGAATGTCAGAGCAGGTTTTGCTTGTATGTATCTCACAAGTGGGTCTTAAAACGAGTTAAATTAAAATAATTTTTCATAAGAATTATTGATGTTGATTAATTCTTACAAATTTATTATGATAAAGATGCACCGTCAATTTTAGTTATTATGTGAATAAATGTATGTGTTAAAAGATCATATGTAGTTGTCAACTTATATCAGAATGCTTTGATAATAATTTGAATTCAGTGAAACAGAGTTTAGAATCTCTTAGAATTCTATAAGTCCCTGATTTTCTGGTTTAAAAGTTGGTTTAGTCTCTTATTACACAGAGATAAAGGTAGGAGTGCTTTTATGTAAAAATGGTTAAATAGATCTATTTACTACATGCTCTGAAAATCTAAATATCTTTATATCTATTAAGATATTATACTTATTACTTAATTTAAATCATATTTAGATGTTAACTTCTGTTCAGTAAATGATACCTATGAATATGTAATTGAAGCTTGATGTTGAGAGTAAAGAAAGGGGAAACAAATTATACTTTTCTGAGAATAGAAATACCTCTCTTGAGATAATATAGATCCATCTACTGAATTGCTGCTGTGATATGCCAAATACTGCTTATATGCTGGATTACTTGACAGCCAGAGATTGTCTGTTTAAAAAAACTAGCCATTGACCATGAAACCAATGTAATGATAGATGAAACATTGCTGATGTGAACTTGGTATGTATTGATTTATTTATTCTTATGGAATGTTGGGGAAACAGCTATGGTATTTTTAGCAATTTGAATCTTATTCATTCTCCAGTAGTCCTGGATATTTCAATGTAAATAAACAGCAAAGACAAAAAAATGAGTAAATATGTTAAGGGGGTCAAATATGTTATTAAAGAACCTACGTGTGTAGAGTGGGGTAGCTTTTTATAAAGGTAAAGGTGCTTGGCCTGCCAGTGGAGAGAAAAGGATTCTACCTTGATTCTGGCCTCTGCTCAAAATGAGTCCGGGGTTAGAGAAGATGGTTTCAAGGACAGTACCAATTCTTATTTCTGAATTTGATAATTTAGTAACTATATATTTAAAATCTAAACTTATCCTTTAGAATTTCTGTTAGAGCAATGTTGCTCAATTCATTTAACTGTTTCTCTTTTTGGGTGTGACTTTACCATCATATATTTCTTGTAAGGGAATATCCTCAAAGTCAAGATATGTATTGTGAAAATGTGTAATATAATGATAACGTGGATCCTCTTGTGTTTTTGCAATATTTGTTTTTTCTTGATTAGAACATGAATTAAAATTCACTTCTCAATTTCTTAAAAGTATTCTCTACTCCTTGTTAAGTTTAGAATATTAGAGTCTTTGGATGTCAGGGGACAGTAACAGGAGCCTACATATATGGAGTACTCATGTTGTGCCATGTAGAGTTGGCGTTTGTTACATGTCCTCCCTCATTTAATTGTTGTATCCACCATAACATGTAGTTACTATTATCAGCCCCATTTCTAGGATACTTAACTGACTTATCTAAGGTCCCTCAGTAAGTTGTGGATCCAAATTTCATATAATTTTGAAATTTGATCCAAAGTTCTTCCATGCAAGTAATAAAGCAAAATCCCTTAGGAGGAATATATTTACCTACGAAGTTTCATTATCGATCCTGGGAGATACAGTTGAGAAGCAGATTTATGTGAGTGATGTCATGGTTCTGGCTCTGCCATTTGTTCTGAACAGGTAGTGGCAGCTCCATCAGTAATGGGGATCCTAATGCAAGAATGGCAGGGAAGGGCCTGCTGTGATGAGATGACAGCAAAACAATGGAAGGAAGGAAATGTCATTATAGAACACCTATGGGCCACACCTTCAACACATGCTGTGTCGTTTAAAGTTTTCATCAATTATGTGAAACCTGGGGAACATGATTCTCATTTTTATTGCTGGGGAAATGTTAACTCAGGTAAACAGAGACTGAATCTTACAAAGAGAGGCTGTCTGCCAAGTGACTGAGGGGGAATTGACACTCAGATCTTAGATTTCAAAGCATATATTATTTGTCCTACATCATACTTCTGCTATTGCTCTTAATTTTAAAACTTTTAAAAAGAATTATTTTTTCCTGTTCATGGTATCAGGGGTGGAAGTGAGGAAGTGACCAAACAGCACTGAAATGGCAATAGACATGTGTGCCCCCACTCCTTGCATCAGTCTGTCCTCTCTTTCTTTCTCTTCCTTCTCTTGAACTCTGAGTTGCTGTTCTGCAACTGGTCTGCATTCTTAAGAAAAAAGAAAATAAAGTAAATAATCCTAGTACTGTATCAAAGCCTTGAGGAATGTCACCACCACTTTTAGCTATTCCACTGTCACTAGAAATGTTTGCATGTCTATTTGATACAGCTCAAAAGTGACCAGTACCTTGGTGCCCACATTCCATTGTCTTGTACATATTTGATTGGTAATCAAAAGAAGAATACCATCTTATTATATATTCTATAGACATATAATCTTATTATTCTGTAGATACCTCCAGCTAAAGGTGGAAAAGGAAATTTGAAGCAGTTGAGTGCTATTTCTTGTTTCTGTTCCTGGTAGCTCTAAGTAAAAAAATCAAGGTCACTATATAATTTTATGGAACATTTCTGTGCTTGGACCAAGACTTTCATTATGCAAAGTAAGATAGTGTCTTGAGAAAAACAATGATGTTATCTCCCGAATCTAAGAGGTACATATTAACTGTTGAGCAAGCATGGGGAAGATTAAAAATATTGAAAGATTTGAAATGGCAAACCAATTGGGCTTCCTTTTGGGGTTGTTAGCTATTTCTTTTAACATTTCCTCCAGAAAGCTTTTGTCACAGAACTTGTTGGTTGCTACCCAAAACTGCTTATCACCCCTTTCTAACAAAATCCTAATTTTATTAAGGTAGTCACGTTTTTTCTCCAACTGTGTACTTAAGAGGTCTCAGCCCTGTGTTCTATCCCAGATATGAGTCATGGTAGTCCCATTTTCTTTGTCTATATTTGGTTGGGTATGGTAAGGTGATACAATTATAGCCAATGGTTTTGAAGGAGAGAGTTTTTTGGATGTCTCCTGGGAAAGGTTTCTTTGAAGGATAAAAAAAGAAACTTTTAGAATAAACAGCTTCTCTTTTTTTGGTGGGATGCCTGGAATTGCTGTACCCAACTTGTAACGTGAGGGCATTTACCAACAGATAGCAGAAAGAAACTATGGAAAAAAGTTTGGATCCATATATCATTGATCTAGTGATTTAACAAACCCTACCTAGTTGAGCTCTTGGAACCTATTTGTTCAAGGGCTACTATGTTTTTAAGATCATATACTTATTTGAGGATTTTCTTAACTTACTCTCTACTTCCCTCCCAGCTTCATAGCTTACACTTTACAATGTACATAATGACAAAATATGCCAAAAACTTCACATTTGTGACAGTGTTCAGACAGTTTCAGTTGCAATCTAAGTATCATTTTATTAACATTTATAAAGTGATCTGATAGTGTCAGATGACAGACACTAAGTAACAAATCATTTTCATTACTTAAATGTTATAAACACTGTATCCTAATATACAATAATAGTTTGCTTATAGCCTCAGGTATACTTAATGCTGCCCATACCTTTTTTCTTTCTTTATTCATCGACTTTTGCTTAACGGTTTCTATAAGTTGCCTGAATATTGGTAAACAGTAATGGCATACTTTTGAAGTTTATCAGAATGCACAATGAAATGGAGATTTTATTGAAATTATTTTTCAAACATTAATCAGACTATATTTATTGCTGCAAATGCAGACCTATAAATGTTTACTCTCTCACTAAAATATTCAAGTGTGGCATTCTTATCATTATTGCAAATTGAGGTATTTTAAATAAAATGTTTTAAGTGCCAAGTTTTTTCACTACATAGTACCTATGAATTCCTTTTCAGGTATTTTTAGTGTGCTTTTGAACACTTAAAAAATTTCCATATGACTAAACTTGATGAAATATATGGATCTACTCTCTCTGTAATAATGACTAAACTTAGAGATATGGCTTACATTTTCACATCTAAATGTAGCAAGTTGGGCAAATGGGTCACTTCCAAAATTCTTAGCTTTTTATAAAGACATATGTTATACTCTGTGATTATCAGCTCTGTACTGTTGTCTCCTTTGGTTTTTTTTTTTTTTGACTGTGTCACTGTTTGGAAGAAAAGCTATTGCAGAAATTTTATATCTGTTTTTGGTACTGTTAAACCAGAAAGGGCGTATTCTAATCTCAAAGGCTTTTCCTAAAGGACTTTCAAGCCAGAGTTCAGTGTCTGAGTTTGTTTCCAAACTTAAATTTCTAGAGTTTCAGAGACACAGACTTCTATTAGGCCACCAGGCTAGTGCAGCAATGTTTAGATATTATTTCAATCAAAGAACTGTGTTCCATTACCTTAGGATCTATGTCAAGCTGTGGATTAGGTTAAAAAACCAACAAAAGCTCCTGGTGGTTGAAAGATTATAAGTATTTTGCTACATTACTGCATTGCAGGCATGAGCACGTTCTTTGAGCATTTTAGAGTTTCACAATGTTACAATTAATTAATTGTGTCTATCTAGCTAAAACACTAGTCAGAGTTACCGTCTGCACTTTTAATAAATCCTTTGAATTCCCTTGATCTTTCTTTTTTCTTATCCTCCCTGTGTACTGTAGCACAACTTTCCCAAACCCATAAAACTTTGATTAATGGAACAAAGAATTAGACTTGAGATACCTGCTTTTGTTACTCTCCCATGCTTCTCTGACCTTGAGGTCACTTTCTAAATGTACCTCAGCCTTTTTCTCTTAAAGAACAATAAATGAAAAAACTGAAATTATAAAGCATGACCACCCTTGCTATTACTAAATCATTTAGCCACACATGAGTATATGTAACTAGCCATTCACCATACATGCTGAAATATACTGTTTCTTTTCTAAGAAGCAATTGACATTTTTTCATTTTTCATCATCTTTTCATTCTTTAGCTCCCCAAATATATGCATGTATAAAAATTAGGTAGCAAATAAAGTGGGGTAAAAAACCATGTTTATCAATTGGTCTGACAGTGCTTCTCCTTGTACCTTGAAGTAGCACTTCATGGTTTCTTGCATGAAATCAAAACTTACTCATTGATCCTAAAACCCTCTGCTTATTAGTGAAAACTGTCTCAATTTGCTTCAGATTCTGATATCTAAGTTTTACTGTGTTTTAAGAAACCCTGTGTTCTTATCCTCAATATTCTATGCATAGAATTTGATTTTTTTTCCCATTTAGAATTTGAGTTAGATTGTCTTTAATATTTGTATTTTTTCTTCTCAGAAGTCTCTTTTGCTACTCTTGGCAGATAAAGAAAAGAAGCAGAGCTGCTGGTATAAATGTGCTTCATCCTTGACCACAATAGAACTCATTGCCCCCAAGCTGTGCAGAGTGTATTTCTTAGTAGGGAGCCTGGTCTTGCTTTCACCTGGTGCTACCTGTGTAAGCAGCCATCATGTCCAGAATCAAAGGTGGCCAAGATAGCATCCTGGGGACATATCGGTGGAATGAAGTAGAGCCCCAGTTCTGTGCACATGCTGCTAGGTGGGAAAGGGTTGGGTGTCCTGCTGAGAGCATTGTGATTTGTGGGTGGAACTTGGCAGGGGGAGGAGGGGGATTCCCATTAAAATTACAGAGCCAGTCCTCATTCCCTTTCTGTTTGAGAATATCTCACAGCTTCTGTGAATTCTGTTGGCGACATGAGGATCCACCTTATGTATGCTGTGGTGGGGAGATAAAGATGTTGTAACTGCGGTTGTGATAACTTTTGTCCTCAACACAATGCTTCCTGAAAAAAATGGGATAAGTATACTTAAGAACTTGGTTCATTTTCTTCTCTGGAAAATACTGAAATAAAAACTACACGCAGACCATTGTTGATTGAGAGTATCAGCTAAAAAGATATCATTGTTTCTCTTAAAAATTTTAATTGCACATCAATAACATGAATTATTTTGCTACTAGTGTTTTTGTTACTGACAATACAAGATAGATTTCTGCACTAAACAGGCCAGATAGTATACAGATAACGTCTTATTTACAATGTATTTAATTAATATTAAAACTAAAATTGACTGTGCAATGATGGTGAGATTATAAGGCATTATGTTTTACCAAGCAGACTACAGTTTAAGAGGGAGCTGTGGGGAAGAAAGCATGTCTTCCTCCTCCTTTTTGTAGTTTTACATTGAGCTAGAAAGATTGTTCTCTAAGATTCAACACCTAAAGCATGCATTTTTTTTTTATATTGTTCAAAGCTGACCTCTACTTTTAGAAAAGTTTATCTGCACTTTTTCATCTGTTTAGAAACATACATTTTTGGTTAAGAGATCGAAGACAATCTCTCTTTGTCTTTTTTTTTTCCTGAGCTAGGGAGGTTGAGATAAAAAAGAATGACTGCTTTAAAAGTCACACATGGCTGTAATTTAAGATTTTTTTCCTCTCATTGTCCGTAACAGTTGAAAGAAACCTTCAATGAAAGTTTATTAACTAGGCCAATGCCTGAGGCAATAAAGGTTCATTTATTACCAGTTTCTTGGCTGTTTTTCTTCTTCTATTTTTTCGGTTAAACTCATAGCGTAAGATAATACTTCACAAAATTAAACCTTTGACCTTCTGTAGAGTTAAGTCTCCTTTGATTAGATAAAGTAACAATTTATGGTCCAGCATGAGGTTGCACATGAAATGAATAATGCAACAGACTCCGTGTGGACTGAGAATCTATTGCTTTTGAAAAGATGAATGCTGTTTAAAGGGGGAAAAGTCTGCTTAAGTGTGTTGTCTTTATTCAGTATGCACTTTAGCAATATTTCAAAAGGCTTTACTTCCAAGGTAAAGTTATATTTGAATTTTCTAATTCTCATAAGAAAGATATATGGTAAAAGTATTGCAAAAAGCTTTTGAAACTCTTTGTAGGACTGTCATACATGTGATTATATCATATATTCCAGGTATTACAAATGCCTGAATTACAAAATTAAATAAATTCAGAAGAAAAATGACCACTGATTTTATGAATAGCGTTCCAAATGATGGGGCAATTAGAATATTGTAATTTATAATAACATTATGTGCCACTATTAACATAGCTTAAATCAAAATGATAAATTTAACTTAGGAATAAGAAGAAAAGTAACTATAATAAAATTATCATTTACTATTGTTTTGAAACAAAGCAAAAGTTCCTATCAGAATACACAAACGTGTCATTTCTTACCATGTTAGGAATTAAACATTTGTTTTTGTTGGTATGATTTTTGCAGCAATAAAGAGAGGAGAATAATATAATACCAACCACTAGTAATTCTTGATGTTCACTTGCTCTGTTCCTGAGTGAGTTGGGTTGTATCTATTAATCAAACCTTATAAGACAAATAGTTTTAAACCTAGATAGCATTTATTTCTTGAAAAATAAATTATAAAGACTCCTCTTAATCAGGCAATCTAAGTAATTTATCTAAGTTACATTCAGAGACTTAAGTAACTTGACTCAGATGGAAGTTGTGCCAAGATGAAGGCTTCATCTATTTTAACATGCCACCACCTAGGAGATGACAGGTACTTGAGACTATGAACCACAACCCATGTCTCTTTTGCATCTTCCCTATCACAGGGAGGTATCTGTCTTTCCAAATTAGTCAGGACTGTTCTTTTCAAAGTTCAGCTTTAAAACTGCAAGTAAAAACCTACTCTTCCAAGCATTACATTGCCCTATTAATATTCACATTTTCTTTGTAACCAAATGAGGAAAATACTTACCTTGTTGACTGATTATGGAAATAAAATGAGATGTTGATATACATGCAATAACCTAATGAAAAAGAAATGAAGAAAATATTTCTTCAACCACTGGTCCTTCTGTTTCTACTGTTACTCAGTGGCTGTAAGTATATTGTTTCCAACCCATCCGGACCCTAACCTATGCATATATATATATAAATTTATATATTTATATATATATATATATATTTATATATATATACACACCTATTTATATATATATAAATTCATTTCTTTCATGAGTCTTTTCCTTGAAGAAAGTTTATATTACTATTTCAGAAAACTTTGGGGTCCACATCTTTTCCTGCTATTTTTATGTCATTGGATAACTTCCCTCATACAATATTTTCATGTAAAAATGCCCACCTCTGTTGCTTTTTTGTCATGTTCTCTCCTCTTCTCACCAACAACTACACACTGACAAAGCCCCACGTGGTACTAGGATTCTAGAAAAGGGGTTGCGGGGGAAGGGGAGAACGTATTGAAGTATCAAAGGATTTAGAAGAGGATTTACATGATATTGAGAAAAGTAGAACATTTGGGGAGATTATCCTTAGGCTAAAATGCCAAAGAGTTACTCTTTTGCAGGAAATTAAATTTATGACAACTTTTCCTCTCTTCAGTTATAGTATTGCCTGAACTGTCACCAATATATTAACAAGTAACCTCCTTAAGAAACATCCTTTTAGAGTGTCATATCCTGTTAGTCACTCTCATGGTAGTTAGAGTCACCTGTTTGGGATCAATTCACTAAGTAATTTGAGGTGATGAGTCATGTAGGTAGTAAGAATTATTGGGTGTTAGAGAACATCTAAGGACTAGTTTATTAGAGTATAAAAAATAAGATATTATAAAAGGGAGGCTTGAAAGAAAATTAGAGTCAAAGTTGACCTATTTTAATTTGTTTCCAGTTAGAATTTGTGTATATTCAAGATATGCAGAGAAGAATAATTTACTCACTCTTCTCTTTTCTTGTTGTTCCATATGTAAGATATAGGATTCAGGCAAAAATTATAAATATTATTTTTCACCAATAACACAGGTTAAAAGTTGTGTGCATATTAAAGTTGAGTGACCATTGTTTCTGTGGCAGATATATTGTAAATTATATAAAATTGGACCACAAATGGATATTTAGATCAGATTTCTAAGTTGTGACATGATATCAGTGTCTGCAACATTCCTATGTGATCCATAAACTACTACAGCGAAGGAGATTCATTTTATTTCAAAGAATCTATAGTTTATTCCGTACTTTTTATTTTACATTTATTAACAGAGTCAGCATGGTCAGTACTAAACTGGGAGTTAGGGAAATTGCGATTATTCTATCATTATTTAACGGTGTGACTTTATAGAAATGATTAACCTCGTTGCCCTTAAGTTTTATCATCAGTGAAATAAAAGAGTCACATTAGATAAAGTCTTTGTAGTCCCCATATTTTATAACTTTAGACCCCCAAGTGATTGTTTAGATATATTCTTCTGAAGGAAGTAATGTTAAAGGTGGAGTAAAAGTTAAATATTCAAGATCTTGTGTGCCAACTTCAACTTTTCATACTCTGGCTGCCATTTTATTTAAAACCAAATCATAGTAAATTAAAAATTTTCATTGATTACGTTTCAGTGTGAATCTATGAGTCAGTGATCAGAAGGTGAGCTTTCCCAAAACCTTCCATGGAAATACCTCAGTGATTTACATATGGCTAATTGACATCCCCACGGTGTTTCCTTCTTCTGACTTCACTGCTGCTACAACCCCTCCAGTCTGGGAAATTGAGATCTTAACCTATCTAGAATGCTAAATCTGATATCTATTTGATTTATCAGTCATTGTGAATATTATAAAAACATCTTTCTTACTTTATATTTATCCAAATAGGTGGGTTTTGTTAATCCAAACATTTTACAAATCTGGTTTAATCAATTGAAAAACTGACAACTGGTATAGGGAGTGTTTCCATTAATGGCCTCAAGGATCAATTTTCCTTTTCTCTGCAGAATACAAATGTGTTTCAAAGGGCAAGAAAAGTCAGTCTAACGGACATTGAGACAAGTCCACACTCAAAATCTTCAATCTAACAAGATTCACAATTAAGTTATTTATTCTAGCTCCTTATCATTTTTGTTATTTAATCATTCAAGACTGAGAACAGAAATGTTTCAGTTACAATTTTAATTTATTTAGAAAGTATTGAGAAATAAAATAACTAAAAATTCGTGTCACTTTTTGGACAGCTGGTATTTAAATAAGGATTGGAAGAAAACAGGGTGGAAAAAAAGGTACTGGTGTTTTCAACTTGTTATATTGAACCGAGTTCTTCTAAGATTTGGAGTGATTTCAATTGGTAATTCAAACTCATATGGAGCTTACAATGCACCTTTAACAGAGTTTTGCAAAGAGTCTATAGGAACTGTCAGGAGCAGAAAGATTACTTCACAGTAATGACTGTTGAATTGAACTATGCTTTTTGATGTTTTACTTTCTGAATTGAATTGTTGGACAAGATTAATTGCACACAGTGAGAGTTTTAAATGAATGACTATGTAAAGCATTAAGTTTCTCTGTGTATGCCACTTGAGGAAAAATAGCTGGAAGGTTTAAATGAATAAATGTATTTAATGCACAAAATGCCTGGGCTAATTTTGAAATTCCTTTACTAACATCCTCGTTGAAAATAGAAACCCACTTTATTCATCTGTCTTGGTTATATGGCTCTGGTTGAAGTAATTTAATATTCCTGCTTTCCACTAATCTTCTAGTTCAACAGAAGTAAACAATAGGTTTCATAAATTAAAAATACACTCTCTGAACATGCTTATAAGATTAAAAAAACAAGGCTGTAAACATTTATGACTGAAACAAACTAGATTGTTCAAATACTGCCATGATGTATCATGTATATCAATATGGCACTGATATCAGTTAGAATGCAAACAAGCTTTTAAATGATGTGCCCCTTCATTTCAGCTGGAGAATCCGCTTCACACCATCTGCCTATCAGATGGTTAGGAACCAGGACTGCGTATTAATGCCACATGTTCGATTTTCCTCCTTCTTGTAATGGTTAGATTCATATTGCTAATAGCTGTGCATGAGCACTGTCGATGAAATTTCTGTGACGGTGGAGTGATGAGATATTTATAAGCTGCCTGTCTCGCTGAATAATCAGTAGGAAGAATGCCAGACATAAATAACTTATCAATTCTGGAATATTAATAATAACTACCATTGGTTATAATCTACTGCATGTTTAAAATTGTTCCTTCTGAAATTGAGCGAAGCAACATAAACTAATAAACAGTCTATCACATGGAAGTTTTGAATTCTTACCGTCTTTCGGATATAACCCATTTTATTTAACCATTAGGTTTTGAAAATGCCTTTTATATGGAATGCAATGTAAAAGTAGACAACTTATCAAACATTTGGAAGTCATCTTGATGTCTTTGAAACCAAAGATCAAAGATTGGACCCTTCAAGTTAATGAGCAAACAAACAGATCAGAGAAAGAATTTGACAGCAGTATGTCTCTTTTATTGATATTTATAATCTACAGTTGTAATCTTCTATTTATAACTAAGGGTACTAACTTATTTAAAATAAATAAAATGGGGATACTTTTCCTTTTTTAAAGAGAGTGATTAGGATTGTGTATTAGAATTTAAAGAATTTATGGGCTGTTTTAATAAGAGTTGAAAGCAGAAGAAAAAACTATCTTTACAGCATAAAATTAATGCTCTCACATGGTAACAATGCCTGCTTACCTTCCAAAAGATAAATCCATGGAGTGGTTTTAGGATATTGAACTTGAAATAGTGAAGGCTTTGTATCAATACGGCACAGAGTGGAGATTTAGTGATTTTAGTATACATTTGATCAATGTAGACAGCTAAATCAAATGATTTGATAGAAACATGGTTTATTACATATCCATTTGTCAAATGGATAAATTCTCACCCTATGCTGTTAGGTACCTTTCATCATATTTGCAATTTTGTGACTAACTGAGCAAAGGTAAAACTAAACATACTGACATGATGGATATTATGAGTTACTTCACAATATGGGCTACTGTTTTTGGAGGGCTCAATACTGTTGCATACATTATTTCACCTTAATTCTCCACAACACCCTTGTGAGGTCAGAATTGTTATCTCTGTTTTTAGAGATGAGAATTTTGAAGCCTGGGGAATTATATAACTGCAGCACAATCCCAGATACACTTGATGCATGTTGTCCAAAGTTTGTATGCCTCTTTGAAGTGTTTTTTTTTGTTTTTTAATTACCATATTATACGTACTCCTTTTGTGATAGTGAGGTTGGATAACTAGTAACTTCCATGTCAGTGACTTACTCAGTTGGAACTTTAAAAAACTTCAGTGTTTTTTAATTACCATATTATACGTACTCCTTTTGTGATAGTGAGCTTGGATAACTAGTAACTTCCATGTCAGTGACTTACTCAGTTGGAACTTTAAAAAACTTCAGTGGAGCATCAAAAAGTGAAAGTGAAAGTAAAAGTTAAAAGTCAGTTAACCAAGATAAAAATTTTAACAATGGCCATTTTACAAAATAATATAGAATTTGCTTTTCACAACAATGAATTTATACCATCATTCAGAAAATAATATCGCAAGCCCTGTTTCTAAGTTCTGTGCAAAAATCCATTCATTTTTTAAAAATTGCAAGTGATAGAGTTTGTCAGAATCAACTAGGGAAGAAAAAAACCTAAGTATTTTAGAGTCATATAAGGCGTTTGAGATATTAACTTAAGTTTGATGCTCAGTTCCTTTCCTGAAGATGAATTGGAGGCCTAGGAGTGCGTAATATATGACTTATTAATCTTCCTCTGAAGGAAAATGTATCTTTTAAACAAAAGATTTCTTAATCCATTATTTTTATCTGTGGAAAACGAATTTTAACTATACACTAAAATTTCCTCACAGTGGCTGATAAAATTGGATTTAGAATCTTTTAAAATAAAATGAAGTTATGCTACATTTGACTTAGTTCACAGATGTGCTTGTCTTGGTGTATGAGATACTATAAATGTTCTCTGAGATTGTTAAAGTAAGTTGAGTGAGGTAAAATGGATGGGTTAATCATTCCTTAGTGTAAGAGAGATCATTTATTCATTCATTTATTCATCATATACATTATTTTTCTTTCTCTCCATTTATGTGTGTGTGTATTTTTTTTCCTCAAATAAGAGAAATAAATCTGTCAAAAACATTGCAAATTAAAGAATCAGGAGCAATTACTCAAGCTTTTTAAATAACAGCTACCAAACAGATTCACATGCTAGTATAAGTAGATGCTGAAGTTAGAAATGTGTGTGGCTGCTACATCAATAACATACAGAAGTGCTGTATTACCTGGCTGGCCTCTGTGCTTGTGCCATGGTAGGTGAAAGGGATTCATTTTTACAAAGATTGCATCACAGTAGAGCCACATGTCTCAAAACTCTGATTCCTTGGACCAACCTGAGTTTATATTTTAGCAAGTTCCCTTGTGGATTTTCAGGCATACTAACTTCTGAAAACCAATGCAATGATGATCTGCTTGGTTAATAAACATTTATTATAAGGTACAGATACACTTCACTGTAAATTTCCATCACTGAATAATCTAGGGGCAGTGAGCATGAGAAGCAGCTGGTTGAAATGCAAAAATACAGATTCTTCAGTCCATCTCAGAGGTAGATTCTGTGAATGTTGGTGTATTAGTGTATTTCTGTTGCTTATAACAAAATACCTGGAACTGGGTAATTTATAAGAAAATAACATTTATTACTTACAGTTTCAGCATCTGGGAAGTCCAAAGTCGAGGCAATGCATCTGGTGAGGATGTACTTTGGTGGTGGCTTTACAGCAATACAGGGGCCTCACATGGCAGAAAATGGCAGAGCAGAGAGAAAGAGAGAAAGAGAGAGAGCTCTTTATGCCCTCTCCTTAGAACCACATCCACGACCAACATTAAACCATCAACTTAATCACCTCTCTGAGGCCCCACTCTTCAATTATCATAATAGGATTTCCCATTCTTACCAGTTACAAAGGGTATTAAGCCTCAATGAGTTTGGGGAGAACAGTCAACCCACTGCAGTGGGCCTGGGGAAGATCACCTCCATCTTTACCATGCACTGCAGCTGAGCTTGATGTAGGTAGTTACTTTGAGAAAAACCGAGTTGTCTAGTTCTGAGGGAAAAAATGGGTTGTTTTGACTGGGAAGAGTTAAAATCAGTGGTCATTTGCCGTGTAAGTCACTTCAGGGTGGGATATGGAAGCAAGGGGTAGCAAAAATCTTAAACCTGATGTAAGGGGAGAGGAGCTATAAGACAGAGAAGAGTTATAAAGTGAGGTAAAAGACTGTGGTAAATGTATGTGTTGCCAATGTGTACACAACTGAACAATTCTTGATTACACTGAGAATTCTGTCTTAGTTTAAATTCTCTATGCATTATAGACCAAAGACTTCAGTTATTTTGTGAATTTATTATACTTTTTTTTTTTCCTTTTTTTTAAGACAACTTTGTTAGGGAACGACATATAAATGGGACCTCCATCTAAAACTAGTGTGTAGTGTGTAGAATGTAAGCTGAATTTTTACTAGAGACAGCAAGTTGGAGGGGATTCAAGAATTACATTAGGGATTTGAAAGGACCACTACAAGGCCAACAGGAAGTGCAATAAATGCAGAACGAGGTGAACCTTTGATTTTCCTCTTCAGTCCTTGGCAAGATATACCTTTGGAGAGACATATTCTATATTAAGTTAAGGAGATTCACTATTCCTAGTATGTTCACATTTATTGTAACGTAAAAATAATGTGTTAGATTACCTTCTATTGACATTGACAAAGTAATTATATTCCTCTCTGGCTTTCCCAATAATCTAGTTTGAGAAGTTTTTCTCATCTGGAGACAGTTTTGTGTGGGGCATTGTGGTAGATTTGTGGGATATATATATGTATCAAGAAAGTATTTCTGCCCTTTGGTGCTGTAAACCAATTAGAGGAACTAGCCCTAACATCACCCCCTTACCACCCTAATCGCCCTCCCCAAAGAAAACAGCAATAAAAACTTCAAAGGAGTGCTTTTCTCTACTCAGATTGCACATTAAAATGACCTGTGGAACAGTAAGATCAGCCAAAAATATAGAGATGCGAGGCCTCAACCTAGAGCAACCCAGTCAGCATCTCAGTGCTAGGGCTCAGCTATTTGCATGGCTTAAAACCTCCATGGCTGATTTTGATGCACAGCGAGGGATGATGAACACACATACAGCAGGGCTGATGAGAATACAGCAAGTGGATCATTAATTCTTCTTAGGGGCAGGTTCTCTCTCAAAGAGTGGGCCTTGAGCTCGTTCTTGAAATGCCGATAGCTATTTCCCAGGTAGAGAGTGAAAAGTCAGGAACCTGAGCCTGTTTCTTTGAGAGCATAATATTTAAGCCAACACATGAAGGAGGAATAGGCAGGTCTGGAGCAGGGGACTGTAGAGCTTCTCCAGAAAGTAAGAACAGCATGAGCAGAGATTGACTTGAAAGGAAGAATGATGTAGCCCACTAGAGGAAATGAAAGGAGGCCTATGTATCTGGGGCATAGAGATTCAAGGGGGGAGCTGGAGGAACAGATTCTACACAGGTGTGGAAATGAGCATAAAAGGTCCTGACAGCCAGGCACGGTCTTGATTCTAAGAGCAGACATTAATGCCGCTATCGGATCTTCATTTTTATAAGGTTATGTTGTCTGCTACACGAATAGTAAGAGATTGGAGGTGAGGAAATTGAAAGCTTTTAAGAGTTTATTGCAGGACTCTAGGGAAGAAAAGATGGAAGTTTGCACTGGAGGTGGGAGGGGGCAGTGGAAATGGAGAAGATTGGTTGAATTAGAAAGGTATTAAAGAATTAAAATTGAGAACCCATCAAACAGCCAGGTGAGTTAGTGCAACTAAAATCAGCAACTGTTGCGTATGTCACAGCTTTCTTCCTGCCTTCATAAAACTGGGTTAAAAATAGAATATTAAAAAGTATTGTAGTTAAGTTACAGCTTGTCATGTGCATGTGTATGTGTGTGACACATATATCTTTTGAAATTTGTATTAGAAATGTGAAATTGGGAAATATTGTCAAATGGAAAAATAAATTTTATAAATAAGATCAGCCAGATAATAAAATTATAAAAAGTATTTTTAAAAGGTAAGGGCTACTGCAATCATCTAATGACATGTGTGATTCTTCTAGCTGAGGGGGCTATGCCAGCCCACAGATACCTTGCAGGAACCATAGATAGGCCTGGGCTTTACTTATTGAGGAACTAGAATTTATAGCATGCCTAGTTTTACTAAACATGATGTGATAGTCTCACATAGTTTATCTAATTTAATTCTTATATTTTCCCTTTGGGATTAGAATGGTTTTACAGATAAAGAAACCATACTCAAGAAGATCTGATGGGTTGTCCGAGGCCATGTAATACATAGTTATGTTTCACGCTACTTAATCTAATTTGAATCTACACAATAACAATCACATCTCAAGTTGTGTGTGTATCTTTTATTATTTGAATACTAGGAACAAGATTTGCCTGTAGCATAAATCCAAGACAAAGACCTTAGAAGTGTCATAAATTGGAGATGGGTCAACATCAGGCCACTAAGAGAAGGGACAGATGGGATGTTCACATTGGTGACAAGGCAAATTGAGGAAAAGAGACTTGCTGGGAAATAAGAAATTTTAAGAGAACAGGAAAGAAAATGTTCTGAAACATCTTTGAAGGAAATGAGTAATTGGGGAGAAAATTCAATCATAGGAAGATGAGAGAATCAGTTCAAGTTGGGACTTAAAAGGCAATGAATGTTCAGATCAAACCCAGATGGATTCTTTGAGTTTAGATCAGTGCCTTTTAAGGAGTGGTTATCATTTTTTTATGCAAAGGTCCAATCTGTAGGATTCTTCTTGTGTTGGGGTGAAAGTTGTCAGGGCCTCTTTGATCTGATCTGAAGGAAAGGTGAAGCTTTCTCTTGACCTCTAACAAAACAGCAGAGATTTCCATGCAGTGAGACTTTCTTATAATTTCTTGGGCTGTGAGTTATTTGCTGTCATAACTAGAAATGATGATTAGTTGGGAGCAAAAGAAGACAGGCGTGCTCAGTCTCTATTCCACCAGCTGGGGGTAGAAATAAATCACGCAGATAAATTCAAACAGGGCTGGAGCACTGTAGTCAGAAATACTAAAGCAGCCATAGCAAAAAGTAAAAGGGGAGGAGGGGGAAGGATATATATCTTTCATAGACTGTTAATGTTTTAGAATCAGGAGAGATCATTCATATTTCCAGTGTTTGTCATTTTATAGATGAGGGATGCTAGGCTGAAGTAAATTGATGTGGTAAAAAGTTCACACATTTAAGGAAAACAAACCACTCCCCTGCTCAAAACCTCTGCTGGCTATCTTTCTATATAAATATATAAAGTCAAAATAGCATAGCCTTAGCATTCTGATCTTCCAAGATCTGGTCTCAGACTCAAGCTATGTTCACTTATACCTCCTGTTCTCTGGATGAACAGAAATGAACTCTTCTGGACAAACATCATGACAGGCTGGCTGAAAGTGTCAACTTTGGGGACTAGAACGTGCTATTTTAATCCTTTGCCATTGTTTCCTAATCTGTAAAGTAAGGATAATAGTGGTCAATCACATAGGGTCTTTAAGACAATTAAACTACTTTTATGTCACTTAAATCAGCACTTAAATCTAATAAGTGGAAGTGAAGCATTAGCTACTATTATATTTTATTTTTTCTACCAAGCTGTGCAGCAACACACTGTCCATGCCGTTGAGCAGTTCACAATCTAATGAGGAGCACAGATGTACAAAGAGACATTTGTAGTGAGTACAGCATGGAACATGCTGTAATCCAAGTGTAAACATGATCCAAGGGGAGAAGAGTAGACAAGACATCAGTGCATCTGGAGAGAGATGGGGGGTTAAGACTTCTAAACAAGAGTAGGATTTTACCGGAAGATGGGAAGTCAGGGAAGTGAGTCATGAGGCAAGAACATTCCAGACACATGGAATGGCATGTGGGCAGCACAGGCTTTTGGCATGTTGGATTTGCTGGACTGAGCTATGATAATCATGGGGTAGGTTTTCACTCCTTGGTGAAAGGCCTTGTGGATTAAGCTAGCAGTTGAGATGTTTTCCTTTTATCAGGCAACTGTACGAGATTTTAAGCAGGGAATGACATGTTCAGCTTGGTTTCTTTGAGAGATAATTCTGGCTGCATTTTCACTGTTATCCTTCTATGTGTATGAATTATGTTTCTGCTAATATTTAATTTTGGAGCTTAGAGAGCACTCTCCTCTTATATCAGTGTTGTTTCACTGGCTAGTTGGGAATGAATATACATCATCAGAGTGTTGCATAAAGGAATCAGACACGCTAATATATGTTTGTATGTATGTTACATAAAGTACACAAATTATTATGTGCAATAGCAGAATTTGAATTACCTCATTTTTAATTTATTCTTTTAAGGTTTGACAGCAGCAGCTGCAGCAGCTGCCGCTGCTACCAATGCAGCTATCGCCGAAGCAATGAAGGTGAAAAAAATCAAATTAGAAGCTATGAGCAACTATCATGCCAGTAATAGCCAACATGGAGCAGATTCTGAAAATGGGGACATGAATTCAAGTGTCGGTAAGTTTTATGTTCACTGAAAGTTACCGTGATCACTTTGCTACTGAATTACTTTTTGAGAATAAAACTATTGACTACTCATTCCAAAAGTTGGTACTTTTAGCTTGACAACATTGCTTATTTTAAAGGTACCATTTCACCTCTCTAACAACATGCACTCTAAATAAATAATTAGCAATGTTATTTTTTATTATAGGATCAATTTTATGTCTGCAAGTTCTACTATGAGCATTCTGCTAACATCTTTTATGATACAAATAAGTTTTAATAATCAGAATTCTAAAATATTGAGTATAAGTAAGATAACAGAAAAATAGTACAAATGAAACCCTACACTTTATTTTTAATGCTTATAATGCATTTGTTAGCAACTAAGAAATTTACTGCCATTAGCAGGAAAACATATAAACTTAACCTTTTATGTGCTGCCAAAACTAAGGGTTATGTTGATGATTAATTCTTTCTATATACAACCATTATCAATGTCTCTCTCATTTAAAAAATACAACTTTAATTTTTCTTGATTTTTTTTTTTCCTGTTGTATGGAGAAAGAGAGATGAAAAGTTACCTGTCACTGTCAAACCAAAAGGAAGAGTTTTGCCTTTGGAGAATATCCATTTGGGTAATTTGTTTTGTCAAGCACAACTTCAAATATGTGTTAACTTTTTAATTAATGAAATCTTTAGCACCTAGGTGTTGGTGTGGTAATACATTTTATTCTGCAGTTGCACCATATGATTTTCTTTTAAAAGGCAAAAACCAAACTCAAAATATAATTTAACAAGAGAGATTTGGGTAATACAAGATGTGCATAAGGTACTCATACTATATCCAACATATTTTCTTGAAGGACACAATAATTCATGGCAGTTCAATTAAATTCTCTTTTCTATGCAGCATTTTAGCAGGGTATTTCTTAAGTTAATCAGCAGCTCTCTACTTTCAGTCCATTAAGACATAGTTAAGGGTGTATGAAGAAATATTTGGATTTTAGTAATAATCATTTTCACAACAGTTCCCTGGAAACACACACTGGACATGAATGTTAGAGTAGGAAGTAATTTTGAAATATATGCACAAAACACAAAATACTACTGTTTCAGTGATGCTAAAAGGCAGCTTCTAATATAAAAAAGGGAAACAGAACTTTTCAACAGAATTGCGTAAGGGAAATTGAAAAAGACTGGCAGCAATAGGTTTGAATTGAGAGTAGGGTGTGGTGGCAATTCTTAGAAAGACAGAAAGACCCGGAAGAGAGCCAAAAGAGATGGCTGCTGTAAAACTGAAAGGGACTAAGGAAAATATCACTGCCTGCATTTGTAAATGCTCCTAGGCAGGGAGGGCAGAAGACAGCAGAGGTCATGGTTTATACACATAAATTTACACTTTTGAAAGTTAAAACAGTATTGGAGTAAAATGGGAAAAAGACTGGCAGCAATAGGTTTGAATTGAGAGTAGGGTGTGGTGGCAATTCTTAGAAAGACAGAAAGACCCGGAAGAGAGCCAAAAGAGACGGCTGCTGTAAAACTGAAAGGGACTAAGGAAAATATCACTGCCTGCATTTGTAAATGCTCCTAGGCAGGGAGGGCAGAAGACAGCAGATGTCATGGTTTATACACATAAATTTACACTTTTGAAAGTTAAAACAGTATTGGAGTAAAATGGAAGATTTATAATTCTGTTTTTAGAACTATCAAGTATACATTACTTTAAAAGTCTTTTACTTTGGCTTATAAAATAGGGCAACATTGGACATCTTTAAAAGCAAGTAATTAGCCACTATAAATTATAGTTATCATTTCAAAATATAGTCTGGATTATTTTCAAAATGTTAGAAGAGTAGACCTTTACTGCAGGCTATTCTTGATAGTTGGTGTTGTGAGGAGGGATTCTTAAAATAGAAAATTTAAGGGCCAACCCGTGGTGCACTCGGGAGAGTGCGGCGCTGGGAGCGCAGCAGCGCTCCCGCCGAGGGCTCAGATCCTATATGGGGGAGGCCGGTGCGCTCACTGGCTGAGCGCGGTGCGGCTGGTCACAAAAAAGATTTTTTAAAAAAAAGGAAATTTAATAACATTTAAAGCAAAATGTATTAAAACGTGGTACCTCCATTTGAAATTTCCTAAGTAGCAGAGTGAAAGTTGGCTTTGGAGAAACCAATAGGCATAGGCATAATATAAGCAGAACATGGTTCATAATTAAGCCATTACATACATTTAATATCTGATACTATACGATAATATTGGCTGACTGACCAAATTGTAGCTTACATTAATTATTTCGGTATATAGGCTATTATAATGGCTTTAAAAAGAGAAAATTAATTTTTTTTCTGTATTTTCGTTGAAAGAAATCACTTTTCTTCTATATTTTTAGTTGGTAATTTATTCTGCTTTTTAGTTTTGACACGCACCATCCCACACCAATTTGAATGAGGAGCAGAAATTTACTTGAATTTTTCTAGAAGGTCTTAATATTTGGAGATTGTGTTAACATTGGTGCCATCGCCAGTTCATAAAGCATGTAGATCAGTTATGCTAGACTTTTTTTTAGCTGATTTTAGGGAAAAAATGTTATCATTGTCATTTTCTTTCTATTCTCACATGCTGCTGTCCTCTAAGAATTTGTGATTTATAATATTATCCTTCCTGAGCACCTCCCGTCCCCTGACATTTATCTAGAGATCAGGGAAAGTGAGTTTGGGGAGGGTAGAGAAGGAATGGTGAAGGTGGGGGTGGGGGTTGAGCTGGCCTAGATCAAAGCGGTTGCTGATTTGAGCAGCTATATATGGCCCCAGTCTTCTCTGGTTCTGAGAACAATGCCTGCCTCTTGGTAAGTGTTTAATAATTACTTGCTCTGTGACTTTAGAAAGTTATGTAAACCTTCTGAGCCTAACATTCCACATCTGGAAAATGGCCTAAATACTACGATCTACATCATGAGAATTAAAAAAATGTGTCAAGTGTTTATTACAATGTCTGCTTTTCACATTGTTTGATTGCCAGTAAAGTTAGTAATTTTAGTATTTTTTTTCCTAATATTATTGCTGTTTCTCCAAACTTGACCTCCTAAAAGCTACTGTCTTTCTCTATTTACTGTCATCAACTGCTTACTCTGTTTTCTTTTTCTCTGTGCCGGGTATTATTTGTTAAGCTGCAGACTTGTGATAAAATTAGGAGGAAGCTTTTACACCATTTGAATTTTGTTGTACGTTTGATTTTAGCTCATTCTAAGAATACAGAAATAATGGTGATGCAAGCCCAGCACTCAAGGGCATGCAGTCTACGGGAGAGATGGCTAAGTAAGCAAGCAGTCATAACAGGATGTGCAGGATCCACCAGGAGAATCAGTTACCCTGAGGTGGTTGGGAAGTGGTACTGAAGCATGTGAATTCTAGAAGGAATCCCAAGAATCTCCAAAGCCTATATTTTAGAATATAAACTTACTGTTCTCATGAATCTATCAATTGGCTCTTTGAAGCAATGAAACCCTTCAGAGAGGTGCTACTTAAATGATGTATTGTTGCTACTCAGTATTGCCCAAATCAAGTGACATTTTTCATGTCAATTCAGGACTCTTTTTCCCTCCTGTGCTCATCTGACTCACAAGTGTTGTTAAACATTTTAGGTTTCCTTTGTAGGAGCACTGTTTTTTTTTGTTTATTTGTTTTGTCACCCACCTCATTGTGAATAAAGCCTCATAGCCCCAGAAAATAGATTTTGGTTTTGCTTATTAGGTTTGATACGTAGGAGCACTGTTTTTTTTTGTTTATTTGTTTTGTCACCCACCCCATTGTGAATAAAGCCTCATAGCCCCAGAAAATAGATTTTGGTTTTGCTTATTAGGTTTGATTTGGCTTGGTGAGGTAATGGAACGATTTTGTTATAGGTGGCCCTCTCCAGTTCATAATATGAATCTTAAAATTAGCCAGAAAAAGGTGTTTAAAAAAACCTTTGATACTGACAAATTATTTTATACCCCAATTTTACATGGTAACCTTGAGCTCACATCTTTCCAACAGACTGATCACTTTAGGAAGAAGTTAGGACCTCAGGATAGATCTGAATGACGCATCAACACGCCGAGTGAAATATATGGCCATGTCACCATTCTCCCTCATCCACAATCAATTGGATTCTTTTAGTTTAATATTTACTTGCTAAGATGAGATGCTAGTCTGCATGGTGATAAACAGTCTGCTCCTGGCATCTGAAGGTGACCTGTCAGTTCATATGGACAAATCTCCTGCTTACTGAAATGTACAAAATAAATCATTAAAGCAGGCAGGTGCTCATTCCCAGATTTAAATCACCATAGATTTATGATTTGAATTAATGCTTCATTTGGCCATAGAAATAGATGCTGAGACAAATGATATGCACTGGTTGGGGTTTCCATACTGTAGCCATCCTGATATTGATTACTGAGATGTCTTTGCAATCTCTTGTTTATATCAAGTACTATCTTGTGACAGGTTGGCTGATATGAGCTACATTGCAGATAAGAAGGAAAAATGTCCTGGATTCTTTTTAGTGGCAACACTATCCACAACATACAGGCCAGATAGATTGCTATTTTTTTGCTTTAAGAACTGATCTACATAACCATTTCAAAAAAAATGCTGCTTGGGACTGGGATACTGGAAAGGCAGAATTTAAAGCTGATGAACCCAAGGTCGATTTGATAGTATCTGTAGCTGTGTTTTTATCTGTTTATCTTTTTTTTTCTTTTTTGGCATTGTACACTGAATAGAATTAGAATACTAATGAATCACAATTGATTTAATCTAAATAAGGAAACTTAATTTTAATTCTAGTTTTTAAATGGTATGTAAACGTTGACATAGTGAGCATCTCCTAATAGTTGCTATGCCTTTTAATACTTGCTAAACCTAATATCTTACTCCCTTCACTAATGATAACAAAGGAAATAACTCTTTAAAGATGAATATGTTAAATATTATTACAAATGCAAAATTTTGTAGACCATATTTACCAAGAGGCAGGAAAACACTGCATTTTTGCTTCTCTGAACATTTTATTTAAGGAAAACACTATGTACACAGTTTAAAAAATACTCAGAGGGTTTAAGAGGGACCTTTGCCACTAGCTAATATCTGACTCATAGAACTGGTAAACAGCTATCAACAATAGTAGATTGCTGGCTTAGTAGGAAATGAGTTCATATCTATTCAAAATGTGATCTCAAAACAGATGTCCCAAGAAAATCTCATTGTTTAAACTATAGTCATAACCCTCTAACTGCTGTTATGTTTTTAAGGAAGTGAAGTAATCTTAAGACTTCAGTATTTTCTCTCTCTGGACACTGTGAAACATAGTCAAACATACACTAATGCAGTGATCTACAAACCTGAACATATTTCACATGCTCAGAATATATGATTCTTTTTCGTTTTCTCAAATTGCAATAGTTATAAGTATGTAGAAGTTTCAAGTAAAAATAAAGACTTGAGTTTGGGATTAATATCCGTGTTCTTCAATAGTATTCCTCACTCCTTACTTTTCCTGTCTCCCAACTAACAAATCAAAATGAACAAATATATGGGGGGAAAAAAAAAGCCAGGCAGATAGGGAGATGTAATTATCTTCTCCAGCTGACCATCTGACCATCCCCTTATCTTTTTTCTTTTTTTTTTTAACCATTCCTGCAGAAATAGAATAGTGTATACTGGAGTCATTTCCTTTCTCCTAACACACGTGTCTATTTGGAAGGAAAAAATTAATTTTGTGATTTCAGAAAAAAGTCTTGGAGACCTTGAGAAAGCAAATAAAAGGAAACTGAGATCGCAGGCCACCGAGCAGAGCTCTGCTGTTGCGCGTTGGATTCTCTGCCTTGGCAATGTTAATGAACCTCAAATCCTTCCTATAATTAGATGAGGGAATTGCTTATATTTTCAAACAGATGATGCTGCTATAATGAAACGATTGACAGGGAATTTAAGAGTGTCTACAGTAGTCATTTGGTTTCTGTTATAAAAAAAAAAGTTTAAAAAGAAGATTGGCTTTAGACATAGGTCCTGAGAGAGGTAGTAATTTACATAGCATGCTATGACAGGTGTCTTTGTATAGTAAGGAAATAAAACGGAAGAATAGAGAAATGATGGGCAGGTATAGCAATTTTGGGGGGAAGGGGTGTCCTATGCTTATTCTGCTTAGGTTCTTTAAAAGGGGCCGGGACTCAAGAGATGGATCCGGATTGAGTGCACAGCTGTAACTGCTGATGAGCTAATTGCTCCTTATCTCTCAGCCCCATTCATCTTCATTTTTTACCAATTACTGAGAATTATCTGTGTTCTCAGTTGGATATGAGAGTTAATCCTTTTTGGTTAAGCTGGCAGTACTGTGAGCAGATTCCAAATCGGAGGGTGAAAAAGCCAAAGCAAGCTTGCTCTAAAAATGTCTCCAGTTCAATTACAGTATCACTGATTCATAAGAAATTTGCTATTGTTCAATAGATTAAATGTGGAAAGCTTTTTAAAAAAATGTTAATGTTTTTCTGCCTAACAATGACTTCTTCCTGTTGATAAAAAAATGTTAATGTTTTTCTGCCTAACAATGACTTCTTCCTGTTGAATGAATAACATTTAACACCATTAATCTTCTAAATGTGGAAAAACACAAGACTACACTAAAAGTCCAAAAAGAAAAAAAATTTTAATGTTTTTCTGCCTAACAATGACTTCTTCCTGTCGAATGAATAAAATTTAACACCATTAATCTTCTAAATGTGGAAAAACACAAGACTACACTAAAAGTCCAAAAAGATTCTGACCCAAGAAATGAGAAATATTTTAGAACTGATAGCTGTCGATTTATATATTAATACTTTTAAGTGATGCTTTTGTCTCTGTGGCTTCACATATGGTCAGGAAAGTATGTCCAAATATAAACCTTTTCACAAATGTCACATTAGTGGAACTTTAATGGAAGACCACAGAAGCATCCCTTAAAAGGTTAGGAACTTCCATGGTTTGGACTTCAATTGATAGTGAATAGGCCATATG
>NW_007733514.1:37136-68956 GCF_000696425.1 Galeopterus variegatus
TATATATATGTCATAATTTATTTTCTTAGTTATTTTATTTTGAAAAAATGTGGTGGCACTCATTTGGCTATTCTCCCACTGAAGTGTAATTTCACTGTTTCTGTACATTTGCTATACTGTTGAACCCAAATGCTGATGATTAAGTTATCTTGACATGAACCATTTTGACGCTTTGAAAAAAACTCACTACGAAGCATTTGATGGTATTTTTTATTAATTGGATAAATGAATTGTGAGATGTGTGATTGCATGATGATGTACTCATTTAGTTGTTGCTTTTGCTTTTACTAATCTCTGTCATATTAGATTTATAAATGGAACAGAGTGACCTTTGAAACTGTGATGGAAATGAAGAGATAAACACAACTTGAAAGGACAAACCAATTAATATCAATGTGTTTGTTACACATACATGAGGAATTTTAATCCTTCGCTCTCTACAGTAAATTTGTGGTTCATTTGTTGAGTAAAGGAGCACTTTTTGTAACTTTTTGATAGTTAAGGATCTTAATCTTACTTTTTCTAAAATGTATAATAATTTTATATGGCATCATTGTATATATAACACACATGTAAGCTATCTTTATTGCATAAAAAGTTGGTGGCACTAGCTTTAGAAGTTTTGATAGTATCCTCTTATAATAAAAAACAATTTAGTTATGTATACACATATATGAAGACATATATGTATATAAGGCTTATGTACATCATATTATATATTTGTTATTTATAAAAAAATACACCGTCATCTTGATTATAGTAAATTCTTGAACAGACTTTTGTTTTATAAATTTAGACTCATAATTGATCCTCTGTCATTGTCCATAGAATACTTTCTAAAAATTCTGATTCAGAAATCATCAATAAAGCATTTATTATTTTAACCTGTTGACCAGTAATGTTAAAAAATATTTCCCCAAATCAGTAAATACACTTGAGTATGCTTTTAAAGTAAAACCTGAGCAACTATTTATACTTTCATCTTACCTTGTGCTTTCTCCCTTTGCCTTTGTCATTTTTTCCCTAATTGGGTTTATTTTCACTAAAAAATAAACCAATTCTGCTTTGGTGTGAATTTTAGTACACTTGTACACTTTCTTCTTTTTAGTTGTGTAAGTATACAATGTAATCAATTTAATATACAGGTTTTGAAATATTGCCATTGTTGCACAACAAGGAAAAAAGTAATACAAGCTTGACATTTTAAAACACTAGCATTGAAAGACTTTTACTTCTAACTGATTTTTAAAAGAGTTCCCTGGAAAAGTGAGCTCAGAAATGTTTATAACAGCTTTGGCAACATTCCACAATGTTTACCACAAAGTATAACTCAGCAGTTTCTGGGTTCTCCTACTAACTAAGAAAGATGTGCCTCATAATCGGCTTCATCCAAGCTGATATTGGACCCCCTGCAATGACATGAATTCTCCAAATGAGTTCAAATGAAGAAGCGTTTTTAACTTTTGCAAGTTAGGGAGAATATTTTTACAAGAAAGTTATAAATAAGCAAAGGGTATACTTCAACATTTTTCTAAAATTACATATTTTCTCCTTCTCTCCCCTTTTCAATCTATTGGTCCTCAAACTTTGTTGAATAAAATGACCAAAAAAAAAAAAAATCTCTCTCTATATATGATGTATTTTAAATATATGGTCGGTGTAAAAGACTTCCTCAGACTTCTAAAAAATTAATGAATATGGCATCTAGTCTATGAACAGACCAAAAATACAAATAACATTGACCACAATAATTATTTCAAAAGGATATTACTAAGTATTTCAGGAAAAATGATTCTGTTGACTAGTTGTTTGTCAATTCCTGGACTTTTTTTATTGATCACTTTTGAATATATAGTCCCATGATTGATGTCAAACCTACTTCCTGTGAGTGAAAAGAGATAAATTTACAAAGAAAATGAATATACAAGCTTTATTTAGATCTCTACTTTCTAATGATATTAATTTTGTAGTGTGGTGTTTCTTTGAAACAAAGTCATAGAGTAGTTGGAAACTTTGTCACTATTTTATTCTTCAGAGTCTTTGGTTATTTTGTGTGATTTCTCTTAGGTGTGATTCTTCTCAAGTGTGACTCAGCACAATAGTGATATTTCAAGTGTGACCAGCAAGAATGAATCATTTGTTTAGAAGCATTTCTTTTTGAGATGAAGACTGTAGCGTAATTGCATAACATCTACTTATTCCCTCAGGAATACGGAGAGATTTGTAGTTTAAAATTTTCTTATCATAAACTCATGCAGTGCAGGCAGCATTACATTTGGTCAAATACCAGGAATTCTGATTAGTTGGATATAAATCACAAATGTTGAGAAAAAATGGTGACAAAAACATGAGTAAAAAAATGGATTGATAAAAACAGGTAAGGAAGTCATCTAGTAGACAATATTTCCTAATTTGTCAAAACAATCCATTACCAAATGCAAGTTGGTTCTGAGAAATAGATTTACATGAAAATGTTTTTCCTCAACACCAAATTCATGTCTTTTTTTTGTTCTTTTCCAAATTTGAACCCTAAAACTCTATTGGAAACAAGCATTATCATTCTCTCTTTCTCTTTCCATATATATTTAAACAGTGGTCATTAGCATATATATAGTATATACCTACTCTTATGTTATTCAGAACCCAATGCCCTATTATTTCCTCATTTAGATTAAAATAAAACAAAAACCCTGCACATAATGCAATTGGACATCATTTTCATTTTCTTAGGGTCACAAATAGTCTCTCAGTATAGTCTATTTGACCCAAAATTTCAAGATGCACACATACCTAATTTACATGTCTTTAGCTTTGCACCAATGTGTCAATTTCCTTTTCTGTTAATCCTCAGCCTGCCCCAAACTTTGTTAGTACTCTATAACTATTGCTGCTGTCCCCCCCAAAATCTTTGTAGGGCAAGGGGTGAGAGAGAGAAAGCATGTTAAGTGAAAACTGAGAGACTACCTTGTCCTTCAGCGTTAAAAACACAAAATCTGGTGCCTAACTGCATGGGTGTAAAATATGGCTCCTTATTTTTTACCATTGTTATGACATTTTTGGCTCCTTGCTTGGCCTCTCTGTGTTTCAGTGTCCTCATCTATATCATAAATATAATAATTTAAAATATTTCATAGGGCTTTTTGAGGTTATTTGTGTTTATCAGTTCTCAGAACACTGCTTGCACATGGTAAGCACTATACTAAAATTTCTTTAATAAAAAATAAAAGTAAAATAATTAAATGTACACAAACCTACAAACACACACATAATTCATAAATATCTTCTAAAAAGCTGGGCTTTCCAGTGTTCCCAGCATGTCAACATTATTTCAACCCACATGTAATATTGCTTTTTCTACATGCCCACAACATTCCTTACTAACCCAGGATCTTGGTAGTTGATCCTGATTCAATATTTATCCAAAGATGTCTTATTGATTAGTTGCTGCATTCATGTCATGCTCAGGAAATATGCTAGCAGAATCAGATTACATTGCAACAGTTTTAAAAGGCACACACACATAGAAAGAGGAGAGTTGTCAGTCATTTCATTTGCACATTTTTTTTTTTTTTTGGAAATCAATAATCAGCCCATAAACTTTTAATTGAAAAGTTTTGTTCCATTTTATGTTATCAGAAAAATACATACTCAAACTCTAAAAACAGATATTACTTTATTCTGTGCACATAAGACTTCCTTTAATTAGCCCTTAATAAGCTTGGTTTAACTGGGATTTACGGAAGAACAGTGGTCATTAACATTAGCCAGATTAAGACTGTGTTAATTACTATTGATAGATAAAATAATGTGCAAAAATGGTTTAAATTATTCCTATACTTATGAATTGAAGAAAAGCTTGAAGCTTTTAAATGGAAGTTGTATTTTAAAATTGAATATTGACTTTTGCACATGTAGTCATACAGAACAATAACACATATGCTTTCATGGTTTAGGTTTTACAGCTTCTTTAGGTTTACCATGAATAAGAGATAATTTTAAAATATCATTTGGGAAAATACCCTAAGATTTATGTATGGAAATTTTTATATTTACTTTTATGATTTATGTTATGTGATTTTAGTTAGAAACAAATAGATATCTTAACTACATTATCTTCAAAATACTTACTTACTTCCTTTTTAGTAATGTATAGATCCAAGTGATTTTTTTCTATCTTGAAAGGGTTTTGCTACAATTGTAGCACTTTGATATTAATGTTACCTTTTAATGTTTACCTCAAAATTTAGTATCTCTTTTCCCCATCATATGTGGGGTTAATAATAACTGAAGTTTAGCTCTTTTTTTCCCTATGCATCATTTCTTAGGCATTATATTGAATGAAGCTATTTCTCAGGATTCTTCAAATTGTTTCTGTGTTACTCATCGCTGCATTTATTCCCTTGAAACTGCTGTTGCTGAATAAATATAGCTATTGAATGTTACTGAAAGCAGGTCAAACACCCATGAGGTCTGGATTGACAAATCAGTACTTTTTATTCTACATAAAATTATGCAATCCAATGATTAAATTCTATGGACAGTGTTAGTCTCATACACTCCCTTCAAAATGATTTAGGCCACCCCTTTCTGTTTAAAGATCGATAAAAAGAATTTTAGCATGGTTCCAGGCAAAAATAATTATAAGTAGATACAGTGTCTCAGCATGGACTCTGACTTTGGTCAGTCTTCCTCAGCTCAGTATATAGCAACTTTTTTTTTTACACTCATATGATCAATCTAGAAAATTTCGCATGAACCACCTTGACGTGTCCCTCTTCTCCTGGCTCGTATCTGCTTTCTTATCTTTCTTATATAATACATCTGTTTATTCTTCCTCCAAACTATATCTAGGATTCATATTCCTCTTTTCATAGCATCATTTGCCAAGGTGATAACCCAAGTTACCTGCACCTCCCACGTGGGCCACTGTAGTAATCCTTAACCACTCTTCCTGTTCTCACTCTTTGTCTTTATAACAGTGACAGTGATGATTGTAAATCATAGATCAGTTTATAAGGTCTGCTCTTTAAAAACCCTTCAATGGCTTTTCATTGTGCTTAGAATAAAATTCAACTTCCTTAACATGGCCTAAAAAGAGCCTGCATATTATGGAAAGCACCTCACTTCCTCTCTCAAGACTCTTTTGGGTTACTCTTCCCCCGTTCATTCTTCCTGGCACTGTGGCTTTCTCCAGCTCCTCAAACATACTACATCCTTTCTTCTCCTGGACCTACTTAAAAGCTGGCCAGGAGAGCACTCTTCTCTTTGTTTTTGACTTTCCAAACTCCTATTCATTTTCCAGTCTCTGCTTAAATGTCTTTCCTGAATGCTAAATTTAAATTAGTTCTCCAAATCTGCCCTCAACCCCCCACCAGTCTATATAACCATGTACTTTCTATAACATTTTGCACAATTTAAATAATTGCTTTCTTTGCAAGTCTGTTTGCTTCATTGTTCATGCTCCTCTGTGAGACCATCAGCTTACTGAGGGCAGGGTGGGCCTGGCTACCTTGCCTGGCGTGTACTGCTAGGATATGGTAGTTCCACAAATACCTCTGAATGAATGCTTAATGAATGAGTGCTCGGTTAGGCAGGAATACCCTTTTATACACTATTCTTGTTATTGCAGGGTCTTTCTTTACTCATTAAATTCCTCTATATTCTTACCAAATAGAACATTTCCTTCATTTCAAGCTGCGTTTTGTTCAATGTCAGTATTCTAGAGTTTTACTATGTAAGTTTTTTATTCTCATATTCTTACAGAGTGCATGTCTACATCTACTTATTCATTTCATTTAATCTGAGACATGAAATGTTAATATTGTTGGCATTTCCATTTTACAGATGAGTAAATTGAATCTTAGAGGAGATCATTTCTTGCCTGACATTATGTGACTTTTAAGGTAGTATAACTGAAGGCAGGGTCTGCTGTTAGGACTCCAACTTCAGTGTTGATTCCAGGTTAGTAAAATAGGAAAAAGAAGGTTCATTCTTTTCCAAGGATATTAAAGTAGAAATCTAGAAACTCGAATTTCAGTTTAATTTTGCCAGTACCTATCTTGGTAACCTTGAAGATGTAATGTGATATTATTGTATTTTACTTTACTGAGTTTGATTAATTGCAGGGTTCTGAATTAAACATTCTCAATTTATATAATTCTGTTAGTGTGTAATGTAATATAACATAAATAAATGGTATCTTTAAGGCATTCAAATTAAACTCCATATTATCAAGTGAGGAGGTAGGATATTCCTATAGCATTTCAGGAGCACAATATATAAAGCATTTAGATTTCTACGGTCATAATTCAGAGCACTATGGAAAATGTGAAAATAAAATTTGAGTCAGTACCTATCAGCTTTATTATTTATCACTTTCCATTATTTTTACCCCTTTCCAACAAATTGCCCTAGAAATATATAACAACAAAAATACATTTTGTGACTCTATATCCTTGTTTAATATCTATTTTTTATCTATCGTCATACGATTGTCCCCCAAATAATATGTATTCTCTTATCTGAGCTGTTTTACACGGTATGTTCCTTGGATTATACTATAAACCCTTTGTGGCAGGGACCTTGTCTTTTTATATGCTCTATAAAGCACCATGCATACCTAGAGAATTTTATGAATAATAATAAAAAAGGAGGCAAAAAGAAAAAGCTTTCATCAGCAGTGTTTTACTTTGCATGTGAATTTAGGGATGAATTCATGCCATTGTCCATATTTCTGGAAAAACAGCTGCTTATATTACAGGAGTTGACTATGAAGAAGGCATGTAATATTAAACCTGAAAATTTATATTGCTGGTATAGAAAAAATAAATGAAGCAATACAATTTGTTTTTCCTGTCTATTATAAAAATATTGCCAAGTCTGGCATGTGGTTCATAAAATCAAACATTTTCTAACACAGCTGTGCATGGGGAAATGAAATACTGCAGGTATAAGAAACCACCTGTTTGCCAGAACAGGAGTTTCAAAAAAGATAAACAGCAGAATTTTATATGAATCCCTGTTGAAGATCTATTCTGCTATTAATACTAAAACCTTAACACTTGTTCTTCAAACAGGTGTTTCTCATATCAATTGTAGACTGAATAAGTCTATGTGTGATTCATTAATAAACACCATTGGTTTTTCTCTTTGGTACACAAAATGGCATTGAATAAAACTGTTAAAGATAATTTTGCAACCAATTCAGTTTTAAAAGCCAAAATTATAACAAACCACAAATTCCTGTTTACTCCACACACTTTCCTTTCCCTCCTTTATCTTAGTTGCAAAACTCTCTTGAATTTGACAGTGTTCTCCCTTGATGAAGAGAATGTCTGAAATATGCCATAAATCATACTGAGCTACCAAAGAAATTCAAATTGCTATAAGCACAAGTGCCAAGGGACCGCTTATGTGCTGCCTGAGCCATAATGCAACGTTCACAACGAGATCATTGCATCATAATCTCATTCTGACTGTGATTTGCTTTGTGTGTAGGGGACTCAAATGTCAGAGAGAGACGAGTGTGATTGCCAGGTTAAATTTCTCTCCTGTTTTGCATTAAACAAATTATCAGAAAAACATATTAGCCAATATCAAATATTTCAGAATTAAAAACTTCTCCAAAAATATATCTGCATGAGACCTTTCTTGATAAGTTGTATGCAGGTAGGGCTTAACATCAGAAGTTCTAGAGAGAGTTGAGAGAGCTGTTAAAATGTTTTCTTCCTGTTTACTGAGTGTTATCAAATAAATAATATTCAGACCCTAAACACCAAGCTCGATGAAGATGTCTGTGAAACAAACTAAACCTGAAAATACTTTTAATCAATGTAAAAAAGGCACTTTTAGAAAAATTCTTGCAAAAAGTTTAATTATATCCAAACTATATGTCTCCGTGTTGTAGTAACATTAAATTTTCAATAGTGTATATTAAATTTTCAACAAATGCATGTGCATTTGTGTGTATATGTTTTTGTGATTTACATGGATTTTCTCTGTAAGATTCATCTTTGGAAACTATGAGATGCTTTGTTGTTTATTTTAATGTACAATAGTATTAAATTAATAAAAACAAAGACAATTTTTCTTACATCTTTCATCACTGGATGAAGGGGTATAAATATGGCCTTGAGTGAAATAGTCAGTAGTACACGACCATCATCACTTTCATATTCAGGAGAGTAGAAGTCTGTCCTGTAAAGTAAAACCTAACTTAGAATATAATTTTATAAACCTATATAAAACATACAGATATCCCTGCTTTGTTTTCTGCTTCTCATTTAATGTCAGATCAGATAGATATTACCTTCTAGTTCTTTTTATTTATTTATTTGTTTGTTTATTTGCATTACATTCGATTTATTTTATTTTATTTTTATTGGGTATGAATATTTAAGGGGTTCTGCTTCTCATTTAATGTCAGATCAGATAGATATTACCTTCTAGTTCTTTTTATTTATTTATTTGTTTATTTATTTGCATTACATTCGATTTATTTTATTTTATTTTTATTGGGTATGAATATTTAAGGGGTACAAAACTTATTGTCACCACTTGTGCCCAAGATGTGATGGCCAGATCCATACTGGCACCGTGTTCCCCACCCAATTATCCCCGACCTCCCTCCCCGTCCCGCTTTCCCCCACTCCACTTAGTATTCCTAGGTACATTCTCTTCCTCTGCAAGTCCAACACACCACTGTGGTCTTTCTTTCCTTCCTTCTTTCTTTCTTAGTTCCCACTTATGAGTGAGTGCATATGATATTTATCCCTTTGTAACCACTAAATAGAATTAGAGGGTATTCCCATGTTGAGGGGATATCCTCTAATTCTATTTAGTGGTTAAATTACTTTACAGATTCCTAACTATTATGCTGTTCAAACTCCTCCTTTTCTACTTGGAAATTCTAGGAAGTCAATGACATCAACTACAAACAAGAACAATTTTTTCTTTTCTACCAGTGTAGTTTGCCTCTTTTATTTTATAGTTTTGTATCTTATCTTCATGAATTGCTCAGATTTTAAAAACGAAGTTGAATATTGGGTTCTTGTCTTTAGATTTATGGAGAATGTGCCTCATTTCTCCCTTATGTATGGTGGTCTCTGTGGGTTTCTGGAAATATATTTATCAAAATGAGAATGTTTTCTTTTTACTAACTTACTGTTAAGAATGAGTTTTTAATAACACAATTTTTTGCATTTATCAAGAAAATGTCAACTTCTGAAGACTTTAGCTTACTACCTAGTTGTGTTTACTAGAACAAATGAGCTAATATTAATAAGTCTATTTCATTCATTCTTCTATGTAACAAGCATGATTCCTTACTCGTAGTACATGCAGAGTACCAAGAAAATATCAACATATATTTATATCTGTATATCATTGGGATACACGTGTGTGTACATATGTATCTACGTATGAACTAAAATAAATGCGGTTATGACTTGCTATGGTGACAAAAAGAGAAAGATCAAGTCTTCTTTATTAGGGATGTGGACGACGGAAATTTTCCTTCTATTTAGTTTCTATAGTTCCCAACCAAGATTTGGGCACCTAATAATCCACTTCATACTATTTAATTTACAATATTTATTAGTGGTTTAGAATTAACTTTATTATAGTATTTGTATTGTTGCTTAGCATATCTATTTTAAAATGCTACTTGCTTTAAAGAAAGGGTTATTACTTTTCTCCTTTCAAGGCTTACAACAAAGCAAACGAAAACAAACAAAAAAACCCCTCTCAATTCATACATCTTGTGTCTACTCACATGTAGGTTAGAGTTCCTGTTATATCTTCCTCAGTTATATAATGTGTTCTTACGTACAAATGCAGTTATCTTATATCCCCAAACTAGGCCCATGTATTCCATGGTGTATACTCAGAAAATTCATTCTGGCCTATGTGTATAATGTTTCTTAAAGCTCCTATTCTCCTATTGGCACAGACCTCTAAATCATTATTCAAGAAAAATAATAAAATGTATTTGTCATACTCAATCCCATGAATTTCCCTTTTGAAATACTACTGTACTTCAGTCCTTATTGATTCTAGAATAATTTAGTTTTGCGTTTAATTATAAGTGAACAGACACAATATTTTTCATTTGGAATATCATTCACTGTTGAACAAATCTGAGACTTTTTAAAAATGACATATTTTAACTGACTTATTTAGATATGAGGACTTGAGAATAAAGTTTATTTTCAAGAATTTTCCAGCAGCCGTATGGTAATAAATGCCATCTACAAGTCTAATATGGAGTGAAAGTGTCATCAGGGAGGTATTAGAGTTTAGTAAAATCGGAAACTCTGTTTGCTTCCTGGCTCTTTTACATTCTACTTTGTGTTCTTAGAAAACCCACTTGTCCATTTTCTCTTTTGTAAGATGAATATAATGATATTTTATTAATAATTTTATTGGAAGAGATACATTTAATGTGAATTAAATCTTTTGTAAGCTATTTTGTTTATATAAATGCTAGATGTTATTATAACTCACATGACTTAAATATACATCTGTGGTATCAACCTATCATATTTTTCAGGAAAAACATTTTCCTGGTATGTATATAAAAGTGGTTTGCAAGTAACTTACTTGTCAACTCAGTGCTATCTCTCTTAAGGGTAAATTCATGAGGATATATATCTTGCCCATAAAATAAACTGTAATCTCTATTATAAATATATTATTTCTAGTTCATAATCTAAATCTTGCCCATAAATTTGGAAATTTTTATAGTGTCATGATGATGAGTGAGAACTTGTCACTTGGTAGTTCTCAGCATCAGAGTCTTTCTTCCTAAAATAACAGAGAAAATTCAGTAATTTTCAAAATTTTTTCTTGTTCAATAATTCTTTTATTTTTTATGATCCCTATTCCTTTGAAACTGGTACATCTGAAAATGCACTCTGAGTTTGTTGGTATCTTTCAATTGCTCATGTTTTAACTATACTCTGCAAGGCACCAGTCCTGAAGCAGAAACATACTTGCTAAAGCTGATGAAAAACTTTGTATATGCTTAGTGAAATAAGTTAACCATAACTTAGTGGTCACTTTCATCAAGACTATTTTTTTTGGTAGTGTTAAGACACCAATAACCAAACTTCTAAGAGACAGATCTTATTCATTTTTGGTGATAATGGAAGTTAAACCTGGCTTTTAAAGTCAAGCCTATTTTAGTGCAATAATTTTTACAGACTTTCTTTTTTCCATGTAACATGGTATCAGAAATGCATTTATTTGAGGCATTTGAAGAAACATTTTATAATGACATGGCTTACTAACTGTATAACCTCTCTTATATTAAGATCATAGCATACGAGATGTAATGTTTTATACAAAACAATTATGAACCTGTATACTTGATGTTAAAATGGGAATTTTTAATATCAAATAGAAGAAAATGAAAAGTAAGGATTAAATTATCATATTGTGAAAAAGTTATGCAGGTGAACACTTTGTTATTCCAAGTATAGTCTGAATAAATCTATGAAAAGCTCTTTTTTTAAGTGCAATTATTTCCTATAATGTGTAATTTTTCCTGTCCCTTATGTTTATTTTAATTTTAATATGAAAGAAATGATCATCCCATTTTCTTTGAAAGTAGTATAAAGGTAAAACCACAAACCTCTTGAAAGAATTCCTTTGTTCCTGATCACATGAGTGTTGTTGGAACAAAATTTTGCCACCTGCCAGAGGCTTTAAAAAAGGCTTTAAATCAAAAGGCTGACTGCTTCAAAATACTCAAACTAAAGGTAGGCTTCTGTATGAAAATGTAATGACTAGATCATTTTCATCATACATTTATTATTGTACAGCAGAATTGATGGATCTTTTGCTACCTTTCAATAGAGAATAATTCATAAATGAAAATAAAAAATATTTAAATCACGAATAGTTATGTTATTCCCTCAATCTACTTGAAAAATAGAATTGGGGTTCTAACATTTAGGGTGTTTCACTATGTTAGTATTAAAACTTCCCAAATGAAAAAGAGAGGAAAAAAGTTGAAGCATTTCTCATACTAGTTAAAACAATTCAGTGTTGCATGCTTCATTAACCGTTTGCGTACAAGACAAAAGTGCTTTCTGATGAAGTGGAAAACCAACTTGGGACCAATTTTCCACAACATAAATTCAACACTCATTCTACCTCTTGATACCTTTGTATTCAAACTACTGAGAATGTTTTTCACATCTGTCATATCAGTAATCATTTTAATAGTTCTATTTGAGATTCTCCAACCCTTGAAAATACTTCTGTTTGAGGTTCTTTAATTCTTGAGAATAAGCTTAAGATGAACATTTACTAATATTTTTCATAAATATGAATTCATTGCACTGCCAGTTATCAAACTGATTTAGTACGAATCAATTCTTACCATGTAAGGAACATGATAAACAGTTTTGAAATGATCAGCTTAAACTTAATCTTTCTCCATTCAATTTCATCCTATCTTTCTCCATTCAATTTCATCCTTTCTCTCTTTTCCTATCTTTCTTTTTTTCGCTCTGTATATACACACACAAACACGTGTATGTATTCAATATATGAGTAAGTAGCACAATGATTATGATATAACAAGCATTATTAAAAATCTATTTATCTTATAAGATATCGTTTATTCTGATACTAGCAGAAAAACAGGTAGTACCCCAGTAAATTAGCAGAAGAAGCGAGTGCTAATTTGGAGAAATGCCATAATGGATCATCGTGTCACAGAAGTGTGGCTTCAATGATAGGTGAGTCACTTCTGCCAGTTCAACACATAATAGCTACAAAGTGCTACCTGGCACAATGAAGTCATCCGCAGTCCCTGTAGAGTCTGAGTTATTATTCAGTTTGGTGCATTGTCTTTTGTCTTCATCAGTAGTGCTCAAAAATCACTTTGGATTACACAGGGTGAGAATCTGGGAAACGATGTCTGTCTTCACTTCTCTTCTCTGTAGTTATAAAATCATATCTTTTAGACTCTGTTTGAGGAAAGCAATATTTTTTTTTTCATTAATAAAAGTAATACTTAGAGTTGGTGAACAGGGAGATTCAAACTGACATTTTTTATAATATTATAAAACATTTATTTCTTAATGTACTTTGAGTCAGCATTTTGTGGGAAAAATTCTTTGATAGAAGCTTAAGAATGTTACATGAGTACATGTTTTTATTATATGGAAATTAATCAGTTTCTAAATATTCACACTGTGAAGCATTATTTTATCACATTTAATATATTCAATAGTTATATTACTTCAATTTTATTTCATTAAAGAGATGCTTTGTTCACACTAAACCCAATGTTTCAATCCTTTGAATTTTAAAACATTTCTTATTATTGATCTTGCTGTGATTTCAGAAATAGAAGTTAATCAACCTCAAATATTTCTTTTGGTATTAAAAATAATATCCTATTATTTTGTTTGTTTCTTTAAAAAAAGGAATCATCATATCACATTAAAATAATTGTATGATTCAAGCCAGGTGATGTATTCCTGTTGACTAATATGTTGAAGTAGTATAAGTTTAATATCTTCAAAATACAATTACTGATTCAGTGAATTTAATTTAATAAATTTAATATATGTTTAATATACATCCAAAACATTAAATTCTTTTAATATATAGGCATACTCATCTTTATGCATTTTTTTCTGAAATGTTCCATGTAAATCAAGAGTCTTATCTAATCAAGTTTTAAATGAATCCACTACTTCAGAAACATTTTAATATAATGCATTTGCTTAGAGTGAGTTACGTCTGTAGTGGTTTTGGAATTCAAGCCATTTTGCATAAATTGCTCCATACATGTATATATTTATAGACCACTTTACCAACGAGGGGGAAAATTACCAACTGAGACCACGGGAGTGTTTCAGTTTACATGAAGACTAAATAAGACCAAGGGAAGTGTTTTAGTTCCCTGTTTGCTATTTTGGTTAAAATACTGGTATGAAAAATAGATCCTTTGAAAGACCCTTTGTTTTGACTTATTAGCAGGATGTGATGCTATAGATAAGCTAGTGCCTTTGATGTAGGAAGAGCTAAATGAATCAATAGCTTCATTGTCATTTGACACTGGGTTCTCTAGGTGTCTAGTCTTACTCTGAGTGTCTACCAGTGGGTATAACTTCTATTTAGATACTAAGAATTGAGCTCAGTCAAAATATGTTTTTATTTTTTTGTTTCAGTCGTATCACCTTGATTAGCTTTAATTCCTAAAAAGACCCAAATTATTGGAAACTGTCAACTTGAATCTCTACATATGGAAAAGTAGTGTTTAATAGTTTGGCTTCATGAGAAATTATCTGTTCTTCTGAGTGCATGGATAACAGTGTTGGTTGAATTACAATTGGTATTCGGTCCGCAATGATTTTCTTAGTCTACTGAATATCAAAGTAGTTAAATTCCACTGTGGAAAGTTGAAAGATTTACCTTGTCTGTTTTTATTTGTCTGTTAGAATATTTAGTTTATTTTTAACTTAATAATGACTTGATTTGATGTTTCTTGTTCAATAACTATTTTTGTGTTAAATATGTACTTAGGTTTTTAAGTGCTTTTGAAAATATAAAATAGTGAAAAATTAACCAATTGGGAAATAAGATGTAAAAACATCCATAATCACTAAAGATTGGTAAATTATATGAAGTGATTTTATATTGCATTTTACTATTCATTAGATAATGGTAAATTAAACTTTATAAGTAGAGTTTTAAAAAATGTGTTCATTGTATCAAGCAAATTTTGTGAATATATACCATTAACTTTCCAACAATCTGACTTAATGGCATAAAGTAGAAGAGACTAACTAAATATATCTTCTCAGTGGTTATATTTAGCATCAATGAAAATTTTAATATTTTTGAAGATTCTCTTACATTGCCTTTTGGAAATGCAAATAGGCCTCCATTTTCCTTCATAATAAAAAAAAAGTAACTTGTAATGTTCATAGTTTTATTTGCATTGAGTAATATATATATTATTACATTGCATATAAAATTTAGTTTAATTAAAGCATAAATTTAGGACTAATGTAAAATACATTTTTCTTGGTAGGTAATTTGTGTAAAATGTTAGCTGTTAGAACATCCATCTCATTTGAAACTGGCCGACATATAATATTTTTAAATTGCTTATATGTATAAACCAGACACTATTTTATTTAAGACTTTGCTTATAACACAGAAAAGAAAACAAATTATACACTTCCTAACATGATGGAATTCTTTAGCTAGACTATCACAGCTCTGCATAGAGGTGCTTTATTTTCCTAAAATAAATATTGAAAATGATGCACAGCCCAGCCACTCAATGCACACATTTAACAATCACTGGGAGGCAGGTTTGGTGTGCTGAACCCACTAAGTTTTAGATCTTTAGAGGTGGCTTTACACCCTGTGGTGTAGACACACTTCTTTCAGTGAAAAGTATGTCATTAAACTATTGCCCTCTTACAGTGACTTCAAACCAGTGTAGTAGGAATTGTTTTTAGTCACTACACAGCATGATAAGCATTTTGGTATTTTCCTGGAGTAATTTACCATGTGTATACATGTCACAATGGGGGGAAATCAGTTTCTTCATGACAAGTAATATTGATTTTAATCCAATATGTCAAAAAAAATTTCCAGTGTCTGCAAAAAGAAAGAGAAAAAAGAAAAAAGCAACTATTGTGCTTTGATAGTTAAACTCTCTATGTACCTACATATTTAAAAAACAAAAATTAAACCAATTCGCAGATGAAAACCTATTAAATTGAACAAAGAGAAACTGATCTGAACTTTTATCAATTCCATACCCAATTAAATAGGTAATTTAAATGCTTCACTATAAATAATAAGAAAGCATATACATGAGTAAAATATATTTTACTGATTAACGAAAATATTCAAACAGCTTATTTTGGCATCATGGAAACACATTCTCAATGAAAACATTGTGTATTGTATTATTAACTCACAGCATATGATCTCCATTTTTGCCTCCCTAGATTTCTTCCCCCCTGGGATAGTAACAATGTGAACTCACACATTTATTATATTAATTAGAAATCACTACCTAATATAATTATTCTGGCAAGCACATGGTGAGTACTGAAAATATTATTGACAGAATTTCTCCATTTAACTCTGGTCTTAAAAAGATTTGCATGTCTAAAACTGCCTTGATTAGATATTGTTTTTGACGACTCTGTTCAGTGTTTTACTATATGCACATTAAGCATGAGGACTTTTAGCACGTCTGAAGTAACATCTGCTCTGTCTTTTTGTTGCTGGGTTCATGGTATAATTAGCTCTATATTTCACCAAATACAATTTTGCTCCCATGGCGGACAAAGCAGCATGAAGAAAACATAAATAATTGCAGATTAGAGAAACAGAAGGCAAAGTGGGTGTAGATGGCTTTGATAAAAAAGGGTTAAGGAGAATAGAAGGTCAACTCATTATTAAGGAGAAAAGGAGGCAGTTAAAATTAGATATGGTCTTTGCAATTAAAGAAAACACACACAGATTTTTCTTTTAACAATGTTTCCTATTTGGCCAAATAGTTTTGTGACTTTCAATGATGTAGTTTGTTTTGTATTTATTTAGAAAACACATTAAGAAATGTGCATGCCTGGATACATGAAACAAAATAAATTTGATTATTAGAGGAAATGTTGATATGATACAGGAGGTTTCATGTTGTTTCCCAAAATGTCAAACATACTTTCTAAAAGAGCCACTTTTACAGAAACAGGTTAGCACGATGCTGCCAGCTAGTCAGTTATCCTTAGCTGATGCTCTGAATTCACTGTGACTCCAATTAACCATTAGTCAGTACATTTGCATGAGCCCCCAGTATTCCCTTCTTACTAAACTTAAATATGTGACTGTTCCCTGTATGTTTGGCTCCATTGTTTCACATTATACAACTTATGTAAAAGCATATTACATAATATATACAAAACATAATAAAGCCAAATGTTGAAATAGTACATTTTGGCAACTCATATCATAATTTTTTGTACAGTATTTTTAAATGTGCTATATGATTAGTGATTTTGTTAGCTTCATAGGTGTGAAAGTAACTTTCCTCATCTTTCACTTTTAGACTGCAAACTATAAAACATTTTGAAATGATAATAAAGTATTGACTTGGCACTGTATTTCTGTCAGAGAAAGTCCTCAAAAGTCTTTAAAACAAAGTAAAAATGTTTTGGTTTTGGTTTTGCTTTATTTAGAAAGACAGTGGTTGGAGATTCTATTTTTACACGTATTCATCCAATAACATAAAATAAGTGAAAATATGGAAACAAGTCTTCAATTCCAGTTTATATCTGAAGCATAAAACTCATATATCAATGAGAACGATTACAAGACAAATGAAAGAAAACAGAAAGCAAGACTAAATTAGTCATAAATTACTATGTAGCACCGTGTTGAAGGACAGTTTAAAAGATAGTTATGTAGGCAACATAAATAATTTAAAAATAACTTATTCTACCCAGTATAAGTTTTCCTCTTGAGGAAAATGGGACAAAATATTTCTGTTCTATAAATATGTATTTTTCACACAGCAGGCTTAAATATATTAATCACTGATAATTTGAGGGGGATTTTACCATCTTGTTGTGAACTCCAGAAGTTCTTGTCCAGCTTGCCTTAGGCAGATAAAGAAGTTGTAAAGGAGCAGGAATATGTGTAAATAAACCACATCCAGAAGACAAGTGCCACAAATAACATTATTATCCACCTATTAGTTCTTTGATTTTCTTTCATCTTTGTTGAATAGATAGAGAGTACAAAGCAAATCCTACCTTGGCACATATATTAATATTTAAATTATATTTTTTCTGGAATCATAGAACCTGAGTTGAAAAGAGACCATATGGTTCAGCTATTTTAAGGCTTCTCAATCCTAATTGCACATCAGTATCTTCTGGAGAGCTTTAAAAAACTACCCAGACTTACTCCAAACCAACAAAATCATAATCTCTGTATTTTTTCTGGAATCATAGAACCTGAGTTGAAAAGAGACCATATGGTTCAGCTATTTTAAGGCTTCTCAATCCTAATTGCACATCAGTGTCTTCTGGAGAGCTTTAAAAAACTACCCAGACTTACTCCAAACCAACAAAATCATAATCTCTAAGGGTAGGGTGTCTGTGTCAGTATTTTTTTAAAGTTCCAGGTGATTCCAATGAAAAGCCAGTTTTAAGAATGAAAAGCCAGTTTTAAATTCTAGTCTAATTAACTTTTCATTATTTGACTCCCCTTTGCATGTTTTTGTTAATATGAATTTGAAAACCATTAGTTATCTCATGTCCATTATAGCAGTCCATCTTTGGATCACTTCGACTGTTAGAAAGCTTTTACGTGAATTATACACAACAGGCATTCAAAATGTCAGTTCTTTAGGTGTTTGAGAAAACCATAGTAGACCCTTGGTTTTTATTGTGCTCCTTTCCTGCCTATTTTCTGTATAACATGGTTTCTTGGATCCTCATTTTATAAACATATATGTATATATAATATATGTTATATATAATTATAATTATATAACATATACAATTGTAATTGTCATTATACATACAGGCAAATCAATATGACATGGAAAGGCTTTATTGAATTAAATATATTCACCTGTATCTCAGAATTTGGACACACAGTTTAAAAAACCAGAAAAAAGTGTTAGTCCAATTAGCTCATGTGGCAATTATTTCTGAATAAATATGACTTTTGTATATGCTTTGCACTATTTGGAAGAAAAGAACGAAGGCCTGAAAGCTGTCTTGCCTTGGCCATCTAGTGCATGGAAGGATTTGAATTGACTTCAAAATCCGTGTTCTTTCTACAACATCAGAGTGTCTTTCTTATTGGTTATGGTGATCAAGTATGTCTGAATCTTTTAGTTGTATTTGGTGACCAATACACGAACAACCATAGTTTTTCTTTCTGTGAGTTTCTAATAACTGATCAAGATATTGAGATATTGTCATATAATTTTTTGGCCCTATTCCTTAATGCCAGTGACCAAGATTTGATATCAAGAATGGAAATTATGGGGCCGGCCCGGTGGCGCACTGCTACAGTGCGCCGCTTGGGAGCGTGGCGGCACTCCTGCCGAGGGTTCGGATCCCACATACAGACCGGCCGCTCACTGGCTGAGCGAGGTGCGGGTGCAACACCGAGGGTTGCGATCCCGTTGCTGGTCCTGGTCCGGTACGGGTGCAACACTGGGGGTTGCGATCTGTTGCCGGTCACGAAAAAAGACAAAAAGAAAAAAAAAAAAAAAGAATGGAAATTATGGCAAAGATATTTATTCTGCTTTCTCACCTTTGATATTTTGTATCTTGATTACTCAAATACATTCTCACATGATATTTCAGTACTCTAGATTTTCTCTTTTTAAAAATTTAATTTTTTTTAAATGACACATTGATTGTACATATTTATGGGGTACAGAGTTATATTTCAATACGTGTATACAAAGTGTGATCATCAAATCAGGATATTTTCTTATATGTGTGCTTGTGTGTACAAAGAAATAATACATAAAAATGAAAGTTGTTTTTGTCACACACACAAACAAGATGTTTAGCATTAGCATAATTACTATGGAATCAGTGAGAGTGTTACTCACCATTTCTATGTTAGTAAAGTTACTCATTCAAAATAAAACTACAGACAGTGAGGAGTTGTATCCTTCAAGGGAATCAAAGTCAATTTCGTCATGTGCATAAGTAATAATATATAGCTGGAGAGTTGTGTCTTAATTTACCTGACCTGCTCTACCATTCCAATCAAGAAGTGCACGTGGCTTTGTGTGTCTCTTAACATGTTGAAGGTGGCACATCAATAAAGGAGACACAAAATTTCTGCCTGTTGCTTTTGCTCAGAACAGGGGAAGGAGTGCTGTTTTTCCACCCTGAAAGCCTGGGAATTGTTTAGCAACATTTCTGCTATTCAGGATGTGTAATTCATAAATCTCTTTAATACCCAAATTACATTACATTTAATAAAATTTTACTCCTAATTCATTTGATTTAGGTACTTGCTTGCCTTTAATTTGTAGGTCAGAGAATTTCAACAATTTTGTCTGAAGTAGTATTAGATTGTTTTAAACACGTGAACAGTGCAGTTCTGTCTTGTTAAAACTCATTTTTAAAATGAATGCTCATATGTCTTCTAATTTATATCATCAGCATGAAGCTTAAAATTATAATAATTTTGTCAGGTTCTGACTTATTTTATCTTTAGTTTTAATAATAGGGTTTTGTGGTTCAGGAAAATAATATGTTTTGAGCTATGTACTGATATATATGAGATTCATCCAAATATAAGTAAAGACAGCTCTAAGACTAAGACACTTTCAAAGGATGAGAGCTGGCCCTGATTTGAGAATAAATAATGTGTAAGAGTAACTACAGGTGAATTTGTATTAAGATTATTTCCTTTTCATAAATGAGACAAAATTTCTGGTGCTGAAGAGTATCTTTCCTGTATTATTTTCACTACTGTGGAAGGAGATTGTTGAGTTGGAAGTTAAACCATGAAAATAGGTTTCCTATTTTAAATATGTGATAAATGATAGTTCAAGTTGAAAGAGGGCTGCAAATATAATTTTTCAAGTACAAAGTGGTTTAAATAGGCTTCTAAGGACTGGCAACTCCATCATGACCCAACTGAACATTATTTTAGAGGAAAATTTATGATGTAAATAAACCATTTGTATGTCAGGGGTCATTTATATACATTTTCTACAACATAAAAAAATATATAGAATTGAAAAGTGAATATCAATAGATTATAAATAGTAAAATTTATCAAATTATTCATATCATGTTTCCAGTTTTAGGTTTTTCCAAGTCCCTAGTGACTATGGTAAAATGAAAACAAATTATAACCAGTGCATATTAATAGATGTTTAAATAATTTTATCCTTCTTCTCTATCCCTAATTTTACCCTAATTCTATCCCTTTCCCATTATTTCAGTCTTCTCCTTTCAATAAAACAAGTCTACTCATGTTAACAATAGTACCTACAATTTTTTGAGCCTTTAATATGGACAAGCCACTGTGCTGTACATGCATGAAGCTATTCAACATAACAGTGTAACAAGGAGGCAGGGACAGTGATGATCATTTCTTGACTTAGGAGAAAACTGAGGCACAGAGAGATCAAATAAATTCTCCCAAATCAAAAATTTGAGTCCTGATTGGACACCAGAGTCTGGAGACTTAAGTACATAGTGTTAAGAGTGGTAAGAGCCTGGTAGTGAAATCACATCGAGGGAGATAGGAAGGGATTTGGGTAGAGGGCTTTTCCATCAATGTTTGTTTTTACTGGGAGAAAAAAAATCCCATGGGTTTAAACCCTGGGGCCAAATGGTAGGTATTATATAACACCACTGTGCAAAAACACACTGTGTAATTTTATTTGTCTGTCTGTTAATACAATTTTCATTCTTTATAAGTTGACAAAAGTTGTATGTATTTATCATATACAACATGATGTTTTGAAGCACGTACACATTGTGGAATGCCTAAATCAAGCTAATTAACATATGCATTATCTCACATACCATTTTTTTTTTGTGTGGTGAGAACACTTAAAATCTACTCTCTTAGCACTGTAGTGGCATTCTTATACTAGACAATACCACCTCAGAAAAGGTCATGAAATTCTTGGTCAGAAAGACTCACTTCATGCTACATCACAAAAGTGATAGCTTATTATACTCATTCCAAGATGTAAACCTATAAATAAATTTGAAATGACTGGTTTATTTGAGTGACATTTATCATTTAAAATAAGTTTTCTTTCACCTTGATTTAGACTTAAATTTAATTATATCTTTTGAAATGGAAAATAAACATTAAATTTAAATGCAAAGACTACTGACCACGTAAATCATCTTAGGCTATGTGTTGTACCTACCTTTTATGCCCGCACCCCAAGTCCCAAACCCCTCCTTCAAAGCCCTAGCTATATACCTGTTTGCCCACAAAGTTTTTAATTTTTTTAATGCTTCTGTGTATTCAAAATTGTTGTTCCCTCTGCTACAAATGCAATTTTCCTTTCATTAACCAATGTTCCTTTTTCTATGGAGACCTTTCTCACTCATATGAGTACACACTTGACCTATAGTTCTCTTCATTTGTATCTGTAAAATAGCAAATGAAGATGTTGCCATAATACAGCATAATGACATAATTGAACTATTTGAGGTTTAGGCTTTAAGATGCCATTGTCTTAGAATTTTCATAAAATGATAATTGACTTCCTTATATAATATCTCTCTCTTTGTATGCTTTCATCATATTTATGCATATGTGTCACATACATTTGTAGTACAGTTATTACAGTTGTGACACATTAAACCATATATATGAACACAGTGCATATAACCAGACATTTCTACTTTGCTCTGGCTTCCTTATATAATATCTCTCTCTTTGTATGCTTTCATCATATTTATGCATATGTGTCACATACATTTGTAGTACAGTTATTACAATTGTGACACATTAAACCATATATATGAACACAGTGCATATAACCAGACATTTCTACTTTGCTTCCAAAATCCTCAACGTATGTAAACATCATGGCATCTTTTCCTCTCTGGTAGCTTATGAACACCTTGAGGGAAGAACTGTGTCTTCTCTGTATTTCCCAGTATTTGGAGCAGTTATTTGCAGTGGCCACTCTGTAAATGAGTTAAATAAATAAATGAGTTAATTAATGAGAATATTGAAAACTAAAGAATACTAAAAATGCTATTTTAATACAATATTTTATTCTGTTTCGAGTGAAAACCTGGACAACAAGGTATGAAACAAGTCCAAAATTTGAAACCATCCACTTATCAGCCATCTGATTATTCCAGAAATGAAAAACTCACAAATTTCCTTGTCAACATTAGCATCTCTACCTGTGGACTCGACCTCTCAGAATGTGACTCCACTAAGAGTTCAGTTTGAGACACCTCAAATTTAAAATCTGTAAAAAGTATTCTTGGTCTTTTTACCCCAAACCCATTTGTTCTCCTTTCTTCTCATGTTGGTTATTGGTAACTCTATTTTTCTACTTACTTGCTGTTTTGAACTGAATGTTTGTGTTCCTCCAAAATCCATATGTTGAAACCTTCATCCCAATGTGATGGCATTTGGCAGTGGGGACTATGGGAGGTAATTAGGTCATGAGAGTGGTGCCCTAATGAATAAGATTAGTATCTTTATAAGAAGAGGCCAGAGAGCTAACTCACTCACTCGCTGCCATGTGAAGATACAATGAGAAGTCAGCAGTCTGCAACCTGGAAGAGGACCCTCACCAGAACTTGACCATTCTGGCACCCTGGTCTCAGACTTAGAGCCTCCAGAACTGTGAGAAATGTTTGCTGTTGAAGCCACCCAGTCTATGGCAATTTTTTATAGCAGCCCACTTGTTCATGCCCAAACCTTGGACCTATCTCTGACTCTTCTCTCTTTTATAACCATATCTAATACACCAACAGATCCACCCACTTCTTACCTTCCTGGTCATCTCTTGCTAGAATTATTGTGAAGCTCTACTAACTTGATTTCCTGCTTCTTCTTTTATCCTTTACAGTAGCTGAAGTAGTCCAGTTAACCCATAGGTCAGAACAGGTCTCTCCCCTGCATATAAGGGTCCCAAGTCTTCCCATTCCACTTTGAGTAAAAAAATACAAGTCCTTTCAATAGCCTATAATCCCCTGCGTGACTGGGCTTCTGGCTTCTTCTCCACTCTGATCACCTTCACTCCCACTCTCACCTTTACTCACTCACTGCTAGCCATCCTGGACTCCTCCCATTTCTCAAATATCACAGGAATGCTCCTGCCTCAGGGTCTTTGCATTGCTGTCTCTTGGAATCCTCTTCACTCAGAGATCCGTAGACCTTGTTCTCTGATTTCCTTTAACTGTTACCTTCTTATTAAAGCTGTTCAGACTAATCCTATTTTAATTTGCAAACTGCCTCCTCCATATGTAAATGCTCCCCATGCTCCTTTCCTGTTTTATTTTTCTCCATGGCACTTCTCACAATCTGACACATCATGTGCTAGTATGTAATTATTAGAACGCCAGCCCCGGGAGGCCTGCGACTTTCTTGTCCACATTGCTCATTGCTAATCCAAATACCTAGAACAAGTGCCTGCAACTAATATTTATTGATACAATGAAGTAAGAGATATATGTTTTTGGGGACAAAAACATATAAAAATAATATGGCTAAACAGATTAAACTAAGTACAAACGTGGGCCTATCAGTTGTTCTTTAACGAAAGGATTAATGTTTCCAGGGAGATCTAAAGAGAATAAAAAGGTCCTCAAAATTCTTTCAACTGACAAAGTGATGATGAAACAGTTAAAACATTTATTTTCTAAATGTGACATGCTCTAGGAGCTACACATCACTTCAGCTCATGTTTACACATTATGCTACTATAACTGCTTAAAATGTAAGGATTTTTAATTGAATTTTATGGCTGGTCTACATTGTTGACAGTAATTTTTATGTTATAGCTTATGAGTTTAGTCATAGAAGTATACAGAGAAATTTCCATTGATGTAATAAAATATCTATAAAAGCAAAATGGTGTTTCCTTAGTAGGTAGTTATGTTATATCTCTCTAAATCTCTGAGCATACAATTATAAATAAATGCATTTTGAGAGTGAATATTTAGTAAATTAAGTATTTTTAAACAATAAGAATCAATGATATATTCCTAGATCTGTTATATAAAGTATATATATATATTTTTTTTTCCTTTTTTTGTCTTTTTTCATGTCCGGCAACAGATTGCAACCCTCAGTGTCGCGCCCGTACTGGACCGGGACCGGCAACGGGATTGCAACCCTCGGTGTTGCGCCCGCACCTCGCTCAGCCAGTGAGCGGGAACCGGTCTGTATGTGGGATCTACTCTTGTGAACTATTTTTATTCTTATTTCTAATGACCTCAACTCTAAGGCAGGTCTCTAGCAATTACCTGTGCTGTTAAATTGTAATGTTTTCCTAACCTCCAAAGCATTACATAAATGTTAATTACAATGTATTGCCTTCATTTGGAGTGCCCATTGACTGAATACCTATTCTGGACCATACTGGGTTAAGTCTAGGTGATTCAGAGACTAAAAATGAAGCTTTTACTGTTAAGAAACTTAAGGAAACTATTGGAGGTATGTTGCATTTTTCCTTGTAAAAACTGGGATTGTCATATTCTACTTGGATTTTTAGAATTTATAAGTTTCAGATTGTGTTCTGTATTCCTTTTAATGCTCATGCTGTATTAAGTATTTTTCTCTTTTGAAATTTGCTCCCCTCAGGTCTAATATTTTTTTAAGAACGGCCATCATTTTCTTTCTATAATTTTATTAACTCCAACTTGACATGGTAAATTTTTCTTTTTTTTTAGGTGCTGCTTTCTCCTCTCCACACATCATTGATATGACAGGTGCTTTATGTTCACACATTATCTAAGTGTGATTATTTGATACTTCTCTTTGATTATTGAAATATTACACATGAGACTGTGAGGCTCACACAGCTTCTTTAACAACTTGTCCCTGTCCCACTTCTGTTGACCTCCACACCCGTAATCTTCACCTTGACATTTCTACTTTATCATAATTACTCTCTTATTAATTACTTAATCCTATGTGCTTTATGTTTCATGTACATCATCTCACTTAATCCTGTGCTAGCTCTGTGAATAGGTATTATCCCCATTTTCCAGATGAGGTGTTTGAGGCACAGAGTCTTTATGCTTAAGACTATAAAGGCAATACTTAATGCCACACCTTTTACTATTTTCTATGCTTTGTCTGCCACCTCACGAGGAATTATAATTAAGTCTAGGAAAAAAGTTCCCTTTCTTATTACTAGCTTTTTTTTGATTCAGTTGTTTGGCATGAAAGCATTGAGTTTCAGTAGGAAATATTACAGCAAGTTTTTTAGTCTTGTTCTTATTGTTTGAAGTCATATTAGGGTAGTATTTGGCTTACTAGATTAATATAAAACCTGGATGTTATGCAGTGTACTAAATATTCTAAAATGTTTTCAGATACCATAGCATTTCTCAAAGTATGGTCCCTGGACCCACAGAAGGGAAGGCTCCCAAGACATGTTCGAGTCTGAGAGATCAAAACTCTTTTCATAATAATACTAAGACATTACTTACTTTTTAAAAACTCTCATTCTCTCATGAGTATACAGTGGAAATTTTTTAGAGGCTACATGATTTATGACATTACAACAAATTGAGTGCAGAAGTGGATGTGAAAATCAAAATGACTTTCAAGCCAATCATTCAACTATTTTACTAAAGTGTAAACCAAAATGCTTTGCTTCTCATATTTTTGGAAATATATTCATTTCTCATAAAATGTGTAATTATGCTAATTTTAAATACATTTATAGTTATTTAAATTAATAATTCTTTTTTAAAGTCTCAATTTTTAATTTATAATATGATAAATATGAAAAATATGATCCATGTGCCTAAAGTGGTCTGGTCCTGAAACCAAACTGTTTGAAAATTGCTAATAATAGAACTATGTATTATTAACATGACTCTTGTCTGTTAGATTCTACGTTAGAAACCCTCATCTATTTGCAGTTTTACCCCAGAATTTTTTTTTAAAACTACTTGTAGTTACTGGTTGTACTGAGAAGAATGAAATAGTCTCATATGAGAAACTTGAAAATCCTAGACATTGTAATATAAAGCAGCATGATGGTATCAGGAAGGTTGGCAGCGAAGATGAACTAAAAATTATTTTAAAAACCTCTGTTGATTTTTAAATTATTATTATTAGATAATACCCACTTTTTTCTTTCCCTATTCCTGTAGTTAAAACTTAAATCCCATCAGGTGCCTTTGCTAAACTTTTTACGTGCATCTCATTCATTCCACTGACATTTGGGAAGAGCAGTCTCTGTGCAAGGCCTTCTAGTCTATGGTGAATTCCAAAGTGAATGTGAAAAGATAAAGTCACAAATAAACTTTAATTCAAGCTGCATTCTAAATGACAGAGCTGAGATTCAAGCCTGTGGTACAACCAGTGAGGCCAGTTTATATACTTAGCCATCAAATTTTAATCATTTGAACTGAGAACTTCAGTTCAATAAATACATATCAAAATATAATAAGTACAAAGAATTCCCATCTTCCTAGTCAAAGCCAGATTTTACTTCATTAAGACATTTCAACTCTCAATATTTTGCAACACAATGTTAGTGTGATTTTTATGCTAAAGCCATGAGGACAATTTTCTTTTGACTCTCTTCATAGATTCATGATATAGGGACATGGCATTTAGTGATATTAAAGAGTGTGTGTGTATGTGTGTGTGTATGTATTTATATCAGGTTTTCTTTCATGTTTTGATATGAGATGTTTATAGCATACTCTGTGGCTTGTAAGCCCAAGAATACTTTATGCTTTTTAATCTGAAGAGCAGCCATAATGTTTTCTTTATATTAATTTTCACCTCTTTAGATTTCCATAGAGGACATTTCTAAAATTTATGTGTAGCATAAACACTTCTTTTAGTTAATTGTAGAAGTTTAACACTGACTATATTTACAGCCCCATAGGTGTAGTTGAAAATTTACATATTAAACAGAGTTGTCCTCTGGCATGGTTTACGAAAATGATCTGTGGTTTTAATGATACCTTTAGCATGGATGTGTGAATGTCATTTACTGAAGTGCAAAAAGGAAATCGATGATGAAGATAATTTTGATGATAATATAAAACATATTCATTATATTAAGTTGGCAAATTTTGTTCTTATATTCAGCATTTGATAATTTATTCTTAATGAGGCTATGAGTTGAAGTTTATTTCAATATGATGAAATTTCTAGACTTATTTGTAACTAGTTTCATAGTCATTTCAGGTCTTTGTTGGTGAGTCAAAAACTTCAATAACAGTGAATTCAAAACTAACTTTCAAAACTAAATTAAGGAAGTGCATAACCATGTTTATACTTTTATAGTGATTAACTTTAATCCTAGAGTAAGAGACTAATTTATAGTGTACAAAATGAGTATATAATTTGATTTAATGAAAATGATTTGGGCATTCATTTACTGTGTATATCAAAGTCAAAATTTCTTATTTTAAAAATGCAGGCTATCAAAAGCTGAACGGAAATAACCTCTTATGATATCTCTTGTTCTGTGATGATGTGTTACAAAAACAATAATTATCAATATTTTCCAATTAATATTTTCCCTGTTCTTAAGCAGTTTTAAGGATACTTAAAGCACAGTCCAAAATTAGAGTTGACAATTGCAAATACAAACCAACCAACATAGTAATAAAATCGATACTTACATTTCCCTTGAGGCCACTATTTACTGTGTGCTGCACCATTTCCTTAATGGAATGGCAGTTATGTCTGCAGAAACCTTGTAACTACTATTTTTATGTTTTAACTAAGAGCAGCTTTCTTGAAGAAGTATGATAAAGAAATTCTTGAATTACTATTAAAAATGGTCATAACCATTTAGTAGTTAATATGAATTCAGAGAAGGCATCCTTCTTTATTAAATTTTGATAAACACTCTATAGCTTTTCATAGGGAGTGATATTTTGCTAATAATGGCAATATGTCTTTAATGTCTTCATTATGATGGACATTCACTTAATATTTAAACATCTCACTATACTTAAACAACTTGCCCAGTTTAAATGAACACATTTGCAGTTACTAGGGTGCATTTCATTTTGGGGTTGCTTTTGGTGGTGTGCTGTAGAAAAAATAAAAGAAAGGAGTGAGTAAGGGAAAAATAGCAGTTTATTTATCTCCACACAGTAAAATTATTGTCAAAACATGGTTGACAAAATAATTTACTAATCTCATTTAGTTGATTTTTTGTTGTTATGAAAGCACAATAGTTTACCCTTTTTGCTCATCATTTTGTGTTGTTCCTTATGGAGAAATGACTTCAGAATTGAAGTATACTTACTACTATATTTGTTTCTTTTTTTTTTTACTATACTTTTCATTGCATTTGAAATTATCTAATATAAATATGGCATTTTCATATTAATCCTTTTCATGTGATTTACATTTTTCTAGGATGCAAAGTGAAAAAATTGATTTATCTCCACACTTGCTTCTGGTTTTGTATTAAAGATAATAATATGTATTATATAGTATATGATGGAAAGGTACATTTTACCTCCTAGAGGAGTGTATGCATGATCAAACTTTGTTTTTATTAGTAATTGTACAAACTAAAATAGAGAAGTTGTGTGAACAAAATTCGTGGCCATTTTAGAGGACATGTTTTGAAACAGGATATTGAAAATAAAGTCCATTGGCCAACTCAAATCTTTTTACATGATAATTTCAGCAACTATGTTGTATGATAAAGCTGCACTATTTTCATGACAAAGAAAAATTCATATTCACATCTTTAATAAATGAAGGAGAAAACCAGTGTTCTTAGTAGATTCATATGTTCCCATCCGAATCTTTGTAGCTTCTCTCACACTGTAAATATTGAGAGTAAGATCAGCATGAATGTGGTATTGCATCAAAATTAATCGCTGAAGTTATTACTTACGGTGTCACATGTATTCCACATTCAGGCTTTTCAGACAAAGCTTTGAAGAGCCCTACAGGACCAAACAAATGTAATTGATACAGAATCATTGCTACACAACAGCTGCAGTAACAAGGTGCTGCAGCTTTTACTTTAATCTACCTTTCTTTCTGAGAGTTTATTATGTTTTTGAATTTATTCTTTTGTAGATCTGGGAGCTATCTTTTTTATGGAAATTAATCTTTTTAGAAGATTTGTACTCTCTTTTTCAAACACTAATACATTCATTCAAGTATCCTATTATTCAGATCCAGCTGGCTTTTATCTGGTGATATTTACTTCAAAAAAGCCAAGTTAAATGGTATCATAGATTAATTCTCAGGGCACAGAAAAGCTTTTTTTTTTTTTAAAGAAAAACATGATTTGGTAATTACTTGAAATATCATAATAAAAATCACAGGAAATGTCAAAAATGTGTTATATAATCTGTCATAATAGGAAACTTCAAAAAGTTGTTTCATTGAAAATGTGGTATTCTGAATCCGTCATAAGTTTTCATTTCAGTCAAACATTATATAACCCTAAAGTTTGTTTTGGGTTTTAACAAAGTATTTCACAAATTTAGGTTTCTGTTGTTTGTTCATACAAAGCAGTGAAACTTCAAAAGGGGCATTATCCGCTGCTATCTCTTACATAAATCAAACTGGAAATAAGACACATTTTACAATTCAATTTAAGATCCCACTGAGACAATAATGTTGCAAGCTGTGCATTTTGCAAAGTAATATAGTAATGTCTAGTTTGCATTTTTGAAAAACCAAATTAATCACACTTTATTGAATATGTTGAAGCAAACCTAAAATTCATCTATTATTAAAAACTTGTGCAACAAACATAAACTATATTTTATACATAAAGGACAAACTCATTTATTCATTAGGATAAAACACTTGGAGTGTGCATTTTGTAACTATGAAAGAAATGACATTTGCTATCAGAGCTGTTTTGAATTTTTAAAAGCAGTCTATGCATAGTAAACTGCTTGAAAATTTATTTTAGCATGTTAAATTATACCTGGTTTGAAAGCTCCCAGTTAAAAATAGAATTTAACTTAAAACTTTGGGGTATGAAAACAAAAACCATCAAAGTAAGTGATACACTTTAAAGAGACATCTTACAGGGCCAGCCTGGTGGCGCACTGCTACAGTGCGCCGCTTGGGAGAGCGACGGCGCTCCCGCTGAGGGTTCGGATCCCACATACAGACCGGTTCCCGCTCACTGGCTGAGCGAGGGGTGGGCGCAGCACGAGGGTTGCTATCCCATTGCCGGTCCCGGTCCGGTACGGGTGCGACACTGAGGGTTGCAGTCCGTTGCCGGACACGAAAAAAGACAAAAAGGAAAAATAAAATAAAATAAAAATAAAGAGACATCTTATAGAAATAAAAAAATTTAGATTATCTATTTTTTTACATGCAAGCAAATTATAATAAAATGATCATTTTATGGTTTTGATAAGGAAAGATAAAAAATCCTCTTTGGGCAGAATGAAGACCTGTCATGCTTTATGATTTTATTAGGCTGAAGTAAATAAGTACTTTCTTTGTTTATATACTCTTATTTTCAATATGCATTTCTTTTTTTTTTTTTTTTTTCCTTTTTGTCGTTTTTCGTGTCCGGCAACGGATCGCAACCCTCAGTGTCGCGCCCGTACCGGACCGGGATCAGCAACGGGATTGCAACCCTGGTGTCACGCCCGCACCTCGCTCAGCCAGTGAGCGGGAACCGGTCTGTATGTGGGATCCGNAGCCGGCCCCTCAATATGCATTTCTAATAGCACATTACATACAGTATTGGGATTAAAATTATTTGGCATTATTTAGAAATTATTGCCTACATTGAGAGTCAGTGTTGAGGAATTCTAGTGAATATAAGAATTGTGAATAATGAAGAATAGTAATAAAAGTGAGAAAAGTGGACAATAAGACTGAGATGTTTATTTTACTGGTGCATATTTTTCAATGTCAGGATAGTAAACAGTGTATATTGCTGTCTGCTGATGTGTATAATATTCTGTATGATAACAGTTAGTTGAGGTGCTACAGAACAGTAATACACACTCTGCACCAAATAGAAAGAGCAGTACTAAAACACATTCCCAGATTTAATTTGTCTATGAAAAGATTAAAGCCAACCTTAAAATTACATTTCACAGACCTTATTAATAAATCCTGAATTTGGGGGGAATATTCCATTT
>NW_007733514.1:69979-71255 GCF_000696425.1 Galeopterus variegatus
TGTTTTCTGCCAAGAAAGAGTAAATTACATCTCTTTATGTGAAGGCTTTCAGATGAGATACAGGTAGTTTATTTTTATTTGAAAAAACTATTCAATGCATGTATAACAGGAACTAGTTTACAAGCCACTGGATTCAGATATGGTGTAGAGCATGTAATATCCACTTGCCCTCACTCAGCATCACTGTATTGTCATGTCTGTATTGTCTGGCTCTGGAAACCAATTTGTTCTTCCATTGTCTTCTTAGAAAACTCTAATGATAGAGAACACAAGAATTTTTTCCCCTATTTTGTCAATTTTCTAGTGGCATGAAATATGAGAATCAGGATTCCTGGCCTGGTCATATCAGTGTCAAATGTGGTGGATGACAGAACTCGGGATGATTATTCCTGATGATGAGTTCCTTCCCCTCCTTCTGACTATCTGATACATCACTTTAATCATATCTCTCCTCTTCCTAAGATGATGACCAAACTCATCATCCTGACATCTGAGAACTTTCATAATCTGGCCCTAGCCTACCTAACTCTTTCTGACTTCTGATGCTTCCCTAATTTGTGCTTTCTCTTCCAGTCACTCGTGCTACCAGCTGTCACCCAGAGGCACCATTTGTGTATATCTCTGCCTTATTGCACAACCGAGGCAGTTTTCTGAACTGGGTGTGCTCTGTTGTGTAGTGGAAAGAATTTAGGACCAAGGGCCAAGCAAATGTGTGCTCAGTTCAGCTCTTGTCCTAAGAGTTATGTGACCACAACGTTTAATTTAATCACTGGGAACCTCACTATCCTCTATTGTAAAATGGGGAGATCATACTTTATGGTGCCATCATCTCAGCAAAGTTTTCCCTTATTGCACCATTTTAATACATACCTTCCCACACATATGCTTACATATGCACATATACACAACACACACATACATGCAAAACTTCTCCTTCATCCTTCCATGATTGTTATTTCAATTGATAGGTCATGTCACTTTATTTGCTTATCTTTTCTCTCGCTTAATAACAAAAATATGAACTCCTCGAGGATATAGATTTTTATCTGCTTTGTCCACTGCTATCTCTTAACAACAATGCCTGACACATAATAGGTGTTCGATATATGCTGAAAGAATGAATGAATGAAATATTTCAATGTATATTTTGTGCTATATTATTCGATAATCCAAATATATAAAAAAAGAAATTGTATGTTGTGTAGTGAACTTTAAATATGAGAATATTTCTAAAAGTTCATGGAAAGATTTGTATTATCTTTTAATTCTATTTTTC
>NW_007733514.1:71713-72707 GCF_000696425.1 Galeopterus variegatus
CTTAATAGGTTTCTTCCCCTTTTCTCTCCAAGATTTCCAGTGTACATTAGTAACTTTATTTGAAATAAACAAGAACATGAAATATTTTTCAAAGCCATATTATTTCTTATCCAGAATTAAAAGATTTATTAATATTAACCTAAATAAGTGCACATAATAAAATGATTTTCAAAATTATTTTTACAGTTCAGTAGAGATTTGACACAGTTCAAAAATTAAGCCTCCTTCTAAAAGTCTTAATACTTTTGCGAATTAATTGGATTTAAAATAGAGAAATATAAGAGAAACACCCATTATAGTAATTTGCACACACATCCGTTAAAAGACAAATTATCTTTGCGTTATTATTTATTGGTGTGTCCATAATACAATTACATTTCTTTGTGAAATGGTTCAAAGATACTCATATTAAAGTACAACATATACTCCAATTGTTTCTTTGTGAAAAGCAGCTCTTCATTGGAAGACCATAGCACAAAATTTTAAAATTTACTAAAGAGGAAAACAGTTTCTGTACAGACCATTTTAACCAAAGGATATTCATAGATATTTATTTTTTTTTGAAAAAAAAATTGTGTTTGGCTTTAGCAGCTGAGGCTTGAAATAGTTTGTATAAATATTTTAGTTAAGAGCAATATTTGCTGTAAATTTAACAAGGTATATTTACCTGGTGACCTTAAGTCTTAGACAAGGTACATCTAAACGAGAGCATCTGTGTATTGTTGACAAAGGCCCTAACATTCACTGATATAAAGATTAGAGAGAATGTGCCCAATAGGAAAGTCAAAAAGTAGAAATGGTGCAATATTTTAATATCAGAGGAAATAATGAAATTATTTAAAACTTTTTGTGATCATAAAGGAAAATAACAGGTCATAGTAATTTTTGTGTTACAGAGAGAAACTTTTATAATTAAATAGCTATTTATTGTTCGATAATTAGAAGATAATTAATTTGCATAGTTAGATTTTTGTTTACATTTTTAATATTTAAG
>NW_007733514.1:73435-77415 GCF_000696425.1 Galeopterus variegatus
TGGGGAAGAAAAAAATGAATAACTGATTTAGCCAAATACCACCCTGATTAATTTTTTTTTTTAAGAACTTAAAACACTTGATTAAACACTTGTTTAGCACGTGATTCTGACACTGAATCATTGCATGACCTTAGGTAGGTTTCATACTCCCTGACAATTCCTTACTGGTCACATCATGGTTATAAAAAATATACCAGATAATTTTTAAATTAAAAAATGAATAAAGATGTTTAAATTTCACTTTATACCAACTTATGGGTGTTGATATTGTCAGGAAATCAATCTTCATTTAAAAACACAGTTTCTAAACATTTTTCTTATTCTAATTCATATTGTCATAGCAATGTACAAAAGATATTGTAACTATTTAGTCTCAAGATAAAAAGGAGTGTTTATATTTAATTTCCAAGTTGGAGTGTAGGGTAAAAATAAAATTATTTTATATTGCTGCTAGTCTTTCTAAGCATTTTTTTTTTCCCATTGCCAGCAACTAAAATTTTATTGGTCCTTTTGACCTTGAAAACCTCCTCCCCCACCTGCCCATGAAAAACTGATGAAAAGTGCTTTGAGTAGAATGTCTTCACTACATATAATAGAAGCTATGGGAAGAATGATTTGGTTTCATATAAACAGTACCTTTCAACAAGTCCGCCATCTGCATGTAATCTACACTGTAATATAATATTATTTCAGTGGTCCTTCAGATGTGCTGAGTTTTTCTGTGTTATATGCAGGGCTTCAATTTAAAACTGCTACTCTCCATAATGTTCTTAAGGGGACCTTGTAATCACTGTATATCTTAACTAATTATCATATTACAAGTTGGACTAATGTCACTTTTTCAAATTATGCTTAGCTGTTCTTTTGTTGTTGTTGTTTTCACCCTGTTTAGGCTGTCTACCTTAAATAATAGTTAGAATTGCTAAGTCTTTAAATCCAACCAAAATGAATGAATGTTTATACATTAATTTTGTATTAATTGAGAACCTAAAATATGTCAGGCATTTGTGTATACATGTTGACCATCTTAGTAAGAGGAATATTTTAACTCAAAAGTAAGTGAAGAGACTTGAATATTATACAAAGGTATTAACACACCCCTTTGTGTATGAATTATTGTAACCTGTTTAACCTGTATTAAACTGTAGGAGTCATATACCAATATTTGCTTATTCCTGCTGAGTTCCTCGGAATTTTTTAAAACAATTATCTAGCCTAGCCTATTTTGGACTTATTCTGTGGCTTATAGTAGAAATACCTTTATGCTTTCTATATTCTCTGAAAGCATCATGGCTAAATCTACCTTCTACAAACCACTGACTTCCAAATCTCCCTCACTGGGCATATGCTTTTCTTCCAAATTTCAGTCCTATATTTCTAATTGCTTGTTGTCAATCTCTGTTTCTCTACTGTGTGTGAAACATATCATCTTCAAACGCTCCAAAACTGAAGTGATTTGTGTTCATTGTAAAACTTGATCTTCTTTATAATGGTAATTAAAAGCTTGGGCTGTGAATTCAGAATTCTGGAATTCAAATCCAGGGGCAAATTAATCTTTATAACACTAATGCGGATCCACCTCAGGGTTACAAAAGACTCACTGATATAGTATATATAAAAACTTACATGTTCAACATGTAGTAAGTACATGATACATATTAGATATCATCATCATCATCATTATTGCCTCAGTATTTATACCACTTGACACCAATTGGCAATCTAGAGGCGCAAGTCATCTCTCATATTTTACTTGCTTCATCTCCTTTTGTATCCAAATTATTACTAAGTTCTATCAAGTTCATTTCCAAAATATCAAACATATTTCCTATTCTTCATCTTCTTTATCTTTAATTCCAATTAAAGAATAAAAATTATGTAAATATGTGCTATATATGTGTCTCTCTTTTCCATGCTATAAGGTACTCAATGACAAGACTGTACCTTATCATGCTTGAATGTCTCATTGATGTTTGCCACGTGTGAATGTAAGAATTGGTCTTGGTTTGCAGCTCTCAGCTCAAGAACTGAGAGTCTTACCTTGTTTAATGCTGGGGATATGATGACAAGCAAGAGAGACATAGGTCTGACCACATGGAGCTTACGTTACGAGATAAAATTTTGGATCTTTTCCTTGATAGCAATGGGAAACAAGTGAAGACCTCTAGCCAGTGTAGTGACAGTGTAAGATTTATACTTAAAAGCAGTGAAGGTTTTTGAATCAGATTTCAGCAGCTGAGATAGAAATAGACAGAATAGAGATAAATTACATAGAGTAAACCAACAGGACATGAAAAGGAATTGGACATTGTTGGTGGTGCAAGGTAAAAGAGGAGGAGACAAGGATGGTTCCTAGGTTTCTAGCGTGTACAACTAGCTGGTGATGTCATTCTTTGAGGTTAACCAGGTTTAGGGAAGAGATAATTTAACACTTAGATCCATACATATGAGAAGTATTAAGATAATTCCCATACATATGCCATTTTACTTATGAGGGTGATATGCTTTTTTTGAACATTCAGTAGCAATTTTGTTTCAAGATTTTTCAGTTTCAACACAAATAATTGAAAACTGGAAACACTGCATAAAATAATTAAAATGAAAATGAAAATTAAATAAAAATTACAAAGTGTAATTCTTAGGCATGAACATAAAATTATTAATATTATAAGCCTTGATATTGATTATTTTAATAACATTATAGAAAGTATAACTTGAAGTTTTATTTGATGTGATTGTAAATCTATAGGGACATTACAATATCCTTAGAGAGAAGAATATCTAGTTCATTAGTTTGCCTAATGGAAAAATAATTTCATGAATTAAAATGGGAAAAGGTAGAAATTCATTGACATTGGCAATGAGAAAAGCTAAAAGATGTAAAGTAAAATTAATATAGACACATCAAATTAAACTATTTTGAAGAACTGTATGAATATACTTTAGAATGGGAAGCTTAAAAATGTGCCTAGGATGGTCTTTTTTACACAATCTATTGTCTATAATAGGATTATACTTAAGCTGTAGAAATTAACCAATCTGTTCTGGACGTCATTTCCACCGAATAGAAACATTTGGCTCTTGCTTACAATCAGCTTATAGTCCACATTAACAAAACACCCCAATATTTAGCCAATATGAATTAATCTGGCTACTATTTCTTTTCCTTATACCAAATGCTGTGCAACTATTTACTCGGCCCAAGTCTGCATTTGTTTGTTTTGTTTTGCGGATCTGTTTTCCCTGGTTAACACTTAGAGAATGGTGCTAATGAGTCCAAAGACAACAACAGCATCAAAAAACGAAGTGTTTCTGATATAATTATCTCTCTCTTCAGCACTTATATTGTCTGACCTTTTATCTTTATAGTAATGGCCCTACTTCTTTTATTTTAAGCTATATGAAAACTTTCTGAAATTTGGTATGAAATAAGGGAAAGTACATAGCGTATTGTGTTCTGTATATAGTAGTTCCTTCTAATATTTTCATATTTCAAAATAAAGTCTATTTAAGATTGAAACCATTGTCTGCTTTAACTTTCCTAAAGCTGTTCCTATTTTCTGTAATTCTCCAGAGATCTGCAGGATAAAAAACAAATTGTTTTTTAGCAGTGTCTGCCTATTTGTTAAGTGTCCATTTATAGATTCCATCTGACATGAGTGACTTCAGTGTCAGCACTGATTTTACATTGTGTTTCTTATTCCTTTTAGTTCAACCGTTAGTAGCCATTGTAAAAAATACTCAGGCACAATTTAAAAATAAGCAGTTCTAATTTCCACTATTTTGTGTGCCACTTTGCGCAGTGTGTTAACTTTTTGCTGCTTTCAACAACATTACCAATAAGGCAATAGAAATATCGCAAGTAGGTGAAGAAATCTAGGATTAGCATAATTCTGGTGATTCCAAGAGCACTAAGATTGTATTATCACCATTGTATATAAAATAAAATATATCAAAACAGCTCTACATTAAAAAAAAAA
>NW_007733514.1:78513-83651 GCF_000696425.1 Galeopterus variegatus
GGGGTCTTCAAAAAGTTCATGGAAAGATTCATATTATCTTTTAATTCTATTTTTCCATGAATTTTTAAAAGTACCCTTGTATATGCTAAAGTAGATAAACTGGGCTCAGATAGTTATCCAAAAAATAAAAATTAAAAAATTAAAGACTACATAACAATAACTCATGAAATAACTGTTTCTGCTCTTTATGCAAAATACTAGCATTACTGCTGACATTTTATATCTGATTTTTATTAGGGTGAAGTTAATCCACTAAAAGATAATACCTTGCTTCTTCTCACCTACCTCTGAAGTAACAGCTGAACATCTGTAGCACCTGAGACTAGTATTTACTTTTACTTACTAGTCTTGTTTCCATTGTTAAGATGAAGTTGACATCCTTTTAAGTGGTCTCCAATGGTATGGAGTAAATGTCTGCTCTTGCAGTCATTTTCATTGTAAACGAATCTTGACAATGTCAGGTTCCCGTCACAACCTATCAGTGTCACTCACTAAGCAGTGGTGTGACTGTTAGTCCCTTTGAGATTTGCCTCCTTTATCAGGGTCAGCTCGTGGGAAAATCTTAACAAATAGTTACATGTCACCTACGTATAAAGGACAATAATATTTAAATATACTTTGACTATTTTAATGCATGGTAATTTAAAAGACATTTATTTTATATATATCACTCTAATTTTGTGTTTGATTTTATAGCATTGTATATAAAATTTATTTAAAAAGCACTGTGGACTTCTCTTTAGGAACCCATTCCTCATTGGATATATTTAGAAATGAAAGGAAAGAATTTAATAATAAATATAATTATTTGAGCTGGGATTATAACTGGTGCCACTCATACACACACAACATTGTTTTTACTACTGAGAAACTAATGATACTCTTTCCCAAAATATTTTCTGTTTCAAAACTTAAAAGTGTCGTCTTTCTTTTAATAATGATTGTCTCCACATTTAACCATTCTTTATTTTATTCATGTAATCTTTTTTCTTTGAACTTCTTTCTCAGTCAGTAATTTAAAGTTGCAGTTGATTTGTGAAATAACATTTCAAATGTTAAGCATACACATTTCTTTCCCTTTTTTTCTATTTATTTACAAGAACCATCACTAAAATTTGATTTATAATATAGCCATATGTGCTGTTGGTTCTGTGTAATANAGAACCATCACTAAAATTTGATTTATAATATAGCCATATGTGCTGTTGGTTCTGTGTAATAAGCTTGTATAACAGGATATTAAATAGAATTGTTCTTGTGGTACTCAGCAAGAAATAAAGGTGCTGGATACTCTTTGCTTTAAAGAAAGTAGAATAAATTGGTACTTACTAATAGCAGCTGAATTAGCGTTGCTGTCTTAACTATAAGTCCAGACTCCACGAACATCCTCCTTTTCCATTTGCAAGAGTGAATGAACAAAGGGAGAGGGGACTTGAAGAAATCTTTCTCATGAAGAGACAGCTTTTAGTGCGTAGGGCTGTAACTTAGTAATCCCTTTTCATCCTCACCACTAAGGTAAAAGGGAGGAGACTCCCAAGAGAAATACTCAAGGATTGCAGATGCCTCCATCTCATTTCATAGCTGGATTTCTGCTTTGGTGTGAAATGCTGATCTGTTTTCGGTATACATTTGAGCAGGGGGAATAAAGAATTGAGGAACGGTAGCAGGGTGGAAGAAAAGTAGACACCATCATGCTTGTATAACAGGATATTAAATAGAATTGTTCTTGTGGTACTCAGCAAGAACTAAAGGTGCTGGATACTCTTTGCTTTAAAGAAAGTAGAATAAATTGGTACTTACTAATAGCAGCTGAATTAGCGTTGCTGTCTTAACTATAAGTCCAGACTCCACGAACATCCTCCTTTTCCATTTGCAAGAGTGAATGAACAAAGGGAGAGGGGACTTGAAGAAATCTTTCTCATGAAGAGACAGCTTTTAGTGCGTAGGGCTGTAACTTAGTAATCCCTTTTCATCCTCACCACTAAGGTAAAAGGGAGGAGACTCCCAAGAGAAATACTCAAGGATTGCAGATGCCTCCATCTCATTTCATAGCTGGATTTCTGCTTTGGTGTGAAATGCTGATCTGTTTTCGGTATACATTTGAGCAGGGGGAATAAAGAATTGAGGAACGGTAGCAGGGTGGAAGAAAAGTAGACACCATCAGAATAAGATGACATACAGCAGGAGAAGGGCCTTAGCATCAAGAGGCCATGGGAGTTTAGGGATCTTAGAAGAGCATGAAGCTGGAGGAGATTTCAACTGTCAGGGACTTGTGTTGTTAGGAGTTTCCCAGTTAGGGTCCCCCTTAAAGGATCAGATGTTCCCCTTGAGAAGATGTTTAGTATTTAGAAATCTGCCATGTGGAAGATGTCAATGGCTTATTAGGCATAGCCATAGAAAGTGAAGTTCAGGGAAAATTTAAGCAGATACAAGTTGACCAAGCGGCCTTTATCCCACCCGGGAGAAGGAGAGGAGGAAGACAGGATGAATGAAAAGCTGACCAGGTTCCTAGGCTCTGGCCAACAGAGAGGAGTGTTAACTAGAATGGATTTGTTATACTCAAAATATGCCCAAGGCTATTAAGGGACAGAAAAGGAAAACTTGACAAAGCATGTTTGAAGGCAATAATAGAGGAAAAATAAAACCATTTTATATTTGTAACCCATCAGTTTTGATTGGTAATCTAGCGTCTCTTACAGTAGGAATGGCTTTCAAAATTTAGGAGTACATGTCTGTGTTAAAAACCTGGTCTATCATAAAATACATATTATAAAATATGATAAAAATATAAAACGAGGGCAAGCCAAAGAAAACAGTCTGAGCCCATGAAAAGACTGACAGTGCATCAAGCTGTTTGTTTTTTCAAAATCTGTGAGTATGTTTTAATGTTGGGGTGGGGAGGAACTAAGGGGGAAGAGGATCTCCCATAACTAGTAATTACATATTTGAATTTTAGTTATGCTAAATCTTAAGGTAACCTTGCTTGTCTGTGAGGAATACACTTCTTTTACATGAAAGAAAAGCTAAACATACACAACCCCTTTTTTATATGTAAGTTCCATACGTTTGAATATATGATTATTGATATAATCTTAATATCAGTATAATTAGGCAGGGTAAGTAAGTTGTTTCAGATTATATAAATGCATAATTAATAGTTTTAGGTTCTTTTACATGAAAGAAAAGCTAAACATACACAACCCCTTTTTTATATGTAAGTTCCATACATTTGAATATATGATTATTGATATAATCTTAATATCAATATAATTAGGCAGGGTAAGTAAGTTGTTTCAGATTATATAAATGCATAATTAATAGTTTTAGTTGGAGACAAAATTGGTAATCAGGTGTTAGTTTCAATTTTCTTTCTTACATCCCTCTGTCCATTTATACCTGGCTGCTGTAAGACTGGATATTTGTTCCTTCTTACCCCACCCACATCATACAAACCCACGCTGGGCTTCATGGTGCTTATGGTAACACCAGTTGATTTCATCATATAACAATTGCCCGTGTGTTCTGCTGTTCACAATTCAGATCTGCTGACACCTGTGGTATTGTCTATCCTGAGACACGTTCCAGTACTTCTCCACTGTGTGCATTTAGGACTAGACATGGGAGATCCTCTTTCCCTTGAGTCCCACCCCCCAACATTAAAATAAGGTTATAGATTTAAATAATCAAGCATCGTGATGCACTTAGTCTTTGCATGAGCTCATGACTTTTTCCCTCGGCCCTTTACATTTTATATTTTTATCATACTTTATGAGTTTTTTGTATACATGCTTCAACCCCCTATTACAGAATATGTCCTTTGTGGATACTAGGGCTATATCATATTCATCTTTTTATTCCACTACAAAGTCAAAGAAACTGTGTGGTTCTTCAAGAATGGAAGAGGAGAAATAAATTATTTTGTGTTTCCATCTCCCCCACCATAATTTCTAATCTATTAATATATAGTATATATTCTATGTAATATATAAATATATTTCTAATATATTAGAAATTTTCTTATATATTGAATGTGCTAATGTCTCTTGCTGTCTTAGTAATAAACATTAATCTTAAAGGTATATATGTATGTACATATGTTTGGGTAGGCATAGTACATATATACTGGTTTATGTTGTGATATATATTATCTTAAACCAAAACACTTGAAATTATACCTTTAATAACTATGAGTATGTCTTGTTCTGAAGAGGGATATTTTAAATTCATATTTATTCATGCTCATAGAGGAAAAGGATGTTATAAATAATGCAAAAATCACTTAGAGCTGACTTGGTTATATATTATATATTTTTCATCAGACCTCGTTTCTTAATTGTTTGCTCTATTTATTTTCCAAATGAGCCAGCATCATGAGTATTTAACAAATAATGATTGGAGGAGATGGCTAGGAGCATTCAATGTAGTGAGATAATCCAAAGTAGTATTAGAAAGTTGCTACAGAAAATTCACATATGGATGATTGACATTTACCATACACAAAGGACTGATGTCCTGTGATGCAAAAGACATACGAAAATGGGTGGTGTTTTGTCTACAATCTGTTTTTAGGGTGATTTAATGAGAACTTGAGCTTAATATTTTGCACCTTAATAATATCAAAAATAGAATTATAGTGCATCTCTACTGTATGAGAGTGAAATTTAAATATATTTGGAGAAATATCTACTTTCTATTTATTAACTGACAATCAGGATTCCAATAAAAGAAGAAATCAGTTCAAGCAAATAGAAAACCAAAAGTTTTCTATTTTATAGATATGAATGGAACCCCAACTGAATCCAAAATAATGATGAATGTGAATATTTTTCTCTACTCCTTATATTAGTTAATTGTGCTCAAATATGCACTCTACTATGAAAATGTAATTATTACATTTGTTGGATATTTTAAATGAAATATAATGTACAGAGAAAATTACCTATTATTATAAACTCTCAATACATTTCTCATATTAAAGTAATATCTATTCCAAAATGTTATTTTTATAACTCAGTAGTGAGTGATTATGTCTCAATTCCTGTTTTAACTGATAACATAAAAAGTAAAACCAATACTGAACCATAAAATTTGACAAAATAAAATTTCCCAGATTTTATGGACGAATATGTAATAAAAAA
>NW_007733514.1:84227-87336 GCF_000696425.1 Galeopterus variegatus
ATGTTTGACTTGGCATAAGTGTCAAAAAAGTCATAAGTACAGAAATAAGGTATATAAATGGGTGAGTATGAAAGTAAACCTTTATATCACAGTGAAGGAGCAAGTTGGTGGAATTTCTTTTATGTAAGTCATTTCTATATGAAGCTATTAAGTTTTTTTAGCCAAAAGCTGTCATGGTTTCTTGTAAAATAATAAAGAGATAATAAAGATATCCATTTTAATTGATTCTTTTCATTGTTTAATAAAATTGCTTTGTTTGATTGCTGAAGAATTTGAATTGAGTTTTCATTACCCACTTCTGAACAATTTATTCTAAGATCCAGACAGTATTGAGCTAATGAGTTTGAATTTATATTGAATCTTAACTGTCTTCATGAAGTAAATGAAAGAAAATCATGGCAGTGACTAAGTATTCTTCATTAAAAACTATGTCGTAGAGATTTTACAAGGCTTTTAGTAGAGCTAAAGCATTAAATTGGAGTTTTACCAACTTTTCTGTTTCCATGAATGGTTATATGAAAATATGCTTTTTTGTTTTTTTTTAAATAAATGCACAACTCATAAACTGACAGCATATTAAGGGCATTTTCTTTAAGTGGGTAGTTTTGTATATTCAACAGATTAAGTTAAGGAATAAAGTAACATTGTATTAATTTAATTTGGGGACATGTCTAAATTGAAATGATTTATAAATACTTTCCAACGATTATTCTATTAAGGTATTTCAAGATCTAGTTAAATCTAAGATATTGTCACCAAAATTGAAATGCAAGCCCTCAAATGTATGGTTTTGATTTTGGCACTGATATCACCACAATTATAAATTTATGTTTCTGTTTATTTGAAAACAAGTAATATATTTATTTACACACATTCATGCATGCACACTTAGTTTTTGCTTGGTCATTATTACCTTTTGTAAAGTAGTCTTTTGTGTTCTCTGTATGGTGTCTAATCAAGTTGGGCATTTAACGATTTTATTTTCAGGATTTGCTGTGGAATTAAGTTAGGCGCTTTAACTTGAAATGATGACTAGGATACCATTTACTACAAGGATAACTGCATTCTATAACAATCAGTGTGCTTCACTTTCAAGGAATAATTGATTATCTGGTTATGTAATAGACCCCATTTAATGTTAACTTGGGTAGTCAAACAGGATTAGACTCCAAAAATAAGTGAAATGTTGCATAAATATTATTTTTCAAAAATTCGAGATTGCATCAAAGAAATAGAAAAACAAAAGGAAAAGTAGATTTTAAGGGAAATTTACTTCCTCTTATTTCCCTAGAAATCAGTTTGCCAATTTCCAAATGTGATATACTATTCAAAAATCTCATCTTAAATTAGTCTTTGGAAGACTTGGAATAGTACTGTATCCAAATAATTTATATTCGTTCCCCGCAGGCAACAGTGATGGTTCTTGGGATAAGGAAGCACTGCACTCTTCCCCATCCCTGGGGTCTCGGGCTTCTGTTGCCCACCCCCGCATGCCTGGAGCACATAACCTTCCACTTAGTCGTCCTCTCAACCATCTTCAGCAGAGCCACCTTCTGCCAAATGGTACGATGGCACTTTTTAGCACTAAAAATGGTCCTTTTAAAAAAAAATTGTAGTTATCAGATAGTAAAATAGAACATAATAAGGAGGTGTACTACATTTAGATAACTAATCTTAAGTTAGGGAAAACCTTAATATTTTAAACGGGATTTTAGACTGATTAGAGGAAAAACATAGCAAGGAATGACCATTTGTAATAAACACATGAAGAGTGGTAATATACTAAACTAATTAGCTCTATATCTAATTTCCCTGAGTGGTGAGTGGGTATTGCTGCATATAAAGAGAAAAAATATTTTTTCTTTTATAGCAAGGAATGACCATTTGTAATAAACACATGAAGAGTGGTAATATACTAAACTAATTAGCTCTATACCTAATTTCCCTGAGTGGTGAGTGGGTATTGCTGCATATAAAGAGAAAAAATATTTTTTCTTTGACTATCATTGTTAGAACATTTCTGAATGTTTCAGTTTTTAATGATGCATGTCCTTAATGATTTTAATAAGATATACCACATTTCTTAGTTTTATTTGGAACAGAGCAATGATGATATACGCATATTTTTTATAGGTCTGGAACTTCCTTTTATGATGATGCCTCACCCCCTAATACCTGTCAGCCTACCTCCAGCATCTGTCACCATGGCAATGAGCCAGATGAACCATCTCAGCACCATTGCAAATATGGCGGCAGCAGCACAAGTTCAGAGTCCCCCATCCAGGGTTGAGACTTCTGTTATTAAGGTAATTGTTTTCTCATACAATTGTTTTGGCATCTTTGTCTTAAGCCACCATCTTTTCATTCATCTTTCTTATTTCATAAGGAAATCTCAACTCTGAAAACCTAAGTGACAGTAAATAAATGATGAGAAAAAGCACTTGTAGTAAGTAGCCCCAGGGGTACAATATTTAGGCAGGCTAGAATTATTTGAAGTTCTCTGTTGTATTTGTTAGGAGAAAGAACATAGGACATTAAATGATATGGTTTAAATTGTGTGTATTCTTATATATATGGTTGTGTATGTGTATATGTTATGAGCCTTTAGATGGGGTGAATCAGAAGACCAGAAGGGTTAAATTCTGCTGCTTACTAGCTGTGCCACCTTGGGCTGTAACCCCATCTTTCTAACTTTATTTAATATAGAAAAATGGATAATACAGTGTAGATGTAAAACAAAATAGAATAATAAAATTGGAAGTTTTTGTAAATTCAAAAATATACTATAAATAGAAGAGGTAACATTATTGTTACGTAGACTTCACCCATGTGTGTATATACACAATTCTCTCTCCTCTCCCTCTCTCCCTGTGTGTATGTGTGCATGTTTGTGTGTGTGTATATATATATATATATATATACATACATATATACACCTTTAAATGTGTGTGCATATATGTTTATATATATGTTCTCATTTGTGTTATTTCATAATGTATATTTAAATCAAAGTTTTTAACTGCACAGTCAGATTGGCTAAGGAACAAGAAATTAAAAACGAGAATAGATTATTAATTTTTAAGCTGAGTTAAAGATACTTCAAGCTGCA
>NW_007733514.1:88311-93575 GCF_000696425.1 Galeopterus variegatus
AAATTAAAAACGAGAATAGATTATTAATTTTTAAGCTGAGTTAAAGATACTTCAAGCTGCACGATTCTTATTTGACATAATCATTACATCATTTTCTGAATATAATACATCTGAATTTAGGGTAGCCTTTGGAGCATGTCCTATATAAAAGGCACTATTACTATTTACATAGAATTTTGAGTAATATGCAAAGAGGAATTTTTCTTATAATAATGACTCTATAAACAAAGACACGTACCAATCCCTTGTATCATTTTCTGAAGTATTATTACCCCAGGGAAAACCAACCAGATCAACTACTGAAAAACTTCTCCCTGAAAGAATGTCAGTGAATGGCACATTGTGATCAGCCAAGGAACTGAGAAGAAAGAGCTTTTTAAAATTCTTCTTTGTTCTGACTTTAAGAGGGTTCCTTTGTTATAAGATGATTTGTTAAGGTATCACTGCATTATTCAATTAATGATAATTTTTGGTAATAGTTTTGCTGAGAATTCGACATTCTTATCACTTCACTCATTGAAGTTATCTAGAGAGAGATTTTGGCTGAGAGAAAAGACATTTCAAGTATTCCCATCATTATGGTTGATGGCTACTTTAAAAAATTTTAGAAGGTACTAAGTATTAATTATAAGCTATGATTATTCTCATTTTTTTGAAAAAAGTGATAATGATGACTGTAAAGAAGGATTTCATAATATTAATCATTTCCACTTAAAAAACTTAGAATTTTTTGGTAATCTCTCATTTAAATAAAATTTACATTAATAAATAATGTCAAAATATAACAGGAAAGTAGATTTACCATTTTCTCAAAATTATAAATCTTAATTTAATTTTAATTGACATGTTGTACTTATACATACTTATGGAGCACAATCTGATGTTTTGATATGCACATATTGTATAATAATTGGGTTAGGGTAGTTAATGTATCAATCACCTCATGCATTTATCATTTTTGTGGGGAAAACATTCAAAAGCTGCTCCTCTAGCTATTATGTGATATACATATCTTAACTATCGACCATAGTCACCCAGCTTTACAAAGATTTTTAGCTGTTTGAAATTATAATGGGTATTTTCGTTATGACCTATTGATAATTTGGGCACGTGATGATGGTTCACATGTTCCTGGATCCAAAAGTCTCCAGTTACACCAGATGTATTAGTCCGTTTCTATTGCTTATAACAGAATACCTGGAACTGGGTGATTTATAAAGAAAACAAAACTTATTGCTTATTGTTTCTGAAGCTGGGAAGTCTGAAGTCCATCTGGTGGTGCCGACAGTGACCCAGGTGTCTCACAGTGAAAGATGGTGGAAGTAGAGAGAACAGACAGAGAGACAAACTCTCTCTTCTTTTGAAGCACTCAGAACCGTGCCCCTGACCACCATCTTTAATTCATTCACTACTGCATGGTCCTACAATCCAATCACCTCTTCAAGGCTCCACCTTTCTATTACCCTAAAAGGATTTCCCACCCTCTGAACAGCCACAATAAGGATGAAGTTTCTAATACATAAAACTTAGTGGACACAATTCAAGCTTCAGTGAGGTTGGGGGGACATAATTGAATCCACTATCCCAGGAGACTTATTTTATTTTTGTATTTTTAATATACACATTAAAAAAGTAGTTTGTGCTACATCTAATGTTAATTAGAAATTTAGATAGGGAAGTTCCTTTCAATAAATCCTTTGTTACCTAAGTTGAGGTAAATAAGAGGATGCAGTGGACTTTCCTCTGGGAAAGGTCTTTAGAAACAAGTCAGGACTGGATTATTGGGAAATCAGGTATATTACTGTGGTTTTTCAGATTGAGTTTAAGAATGAAAAGGAGGGAGATATGGATAAAGGTAGAAAATATGCAAAAAGAGAATAAGAAAGTGAGGAATCTTCATGTCTTAAAATTTGTGCCAACACCTGCTAGGTAGTAGTGATATCCCACTTCCTAGATTCTTGGGGGAAATAGTTTTAGAAACTTGTCTACAAGCAGATTAAAGGAAGTTCTGAATTTTGGATGTGGCAGTGGTGTAAATGGTGATGTAGCAGATAAATAGGAAACAATGGCTCTACATGAGAATGATTACAGAAAGTAAAAGCTGATGTTTTTTTGTGTTTTTTTTTTTGCCATCAGTTGTGAAGTTCAATTGACAATGTGGAAGTGCTCAAAGCCCATATGAATCAGGGTGCCCTTTTCTTCTGAGACAGGCCATCTAGGTAGCTTAAAATTTGACACTGACAGGTAAAGATTGTACAAAGTGCATTTCAAGAAATGCATCAGGCAATTCTAATAGTTTTAGGTGCTTGAAGACATTCACAAGACCTGAGCAAAAACAAGGGTGTGACCTCAGAGAATAAAGGTGAGGAATGAAGTTCTAAACATCAAGGAGAACAGATTAATAAATCAACCTAAATTTATATATTAGTAGACTTTATGACATTATATATATATTAATTAAATTTAATTCAAATGAAGTTTTTTATTTTCCCCAAAGAAAATGGTGACTCCTGTGTAATTTTAAACAGTATTGGGCCCCTGTGGGTAATTACAATAGTGCCTGCAATTAGTTTGCCTGAAAAGATTCTGAGTATGAGGGATGAATGAAAGTGAAATGTCAAATACCAGAGAAGATTGACTCCCATATTGAAGGAACGATAACACAACCGGAGAAATATTCTTCGATGAGAAAAATAGGAGTTTGAGAGATGTTCCATGTGCTGGAATACAATATTTACATTTTTTGAGAGTATTGACATGAATTAAGATTAAAACTCAACCTAAATAAGAATGGCAACAAGAATTTGTAGCACAAAAGAGAAGCAAAAGCATAGTTCTCAGAGTTATTTTTTTAAAGTATTCTTTTTGTTACTTGCTTTTATGAAATAAAGGAGCTCTACTAATTTTCTCATTAACATATTCACACCAGTACACGAAATGAAGCAAGTTTCTGTCCTTGGTGAAATCCACTCTGCTGCCAGTTTTTGTATGGCCCCTGAATTAAGAGTGCTTTTACATTTTTAAGTGGTTGGGAAAAAGATGAAAAAAAGAAGAATAATTCATGATATATAAAAATGATATGGAATTCAAAATTTAGTTAACTATAAATAAACCTTTTTTTTTTTTAACATTTCCACACTTTTTATTTTACATAATTTCTATGGCTACTTTCATGTTCAAAGTCAGAATTGAGTAAAATATTTACTGTTTGGTCCTTTACAAAAAAGTTTGTTGATACCTGCATTAGACCTCTGATTATCTCAAACCCATGTGATTCTTAGACTGTGGATAAGTGAGGCAGCTCAAACCAAACTCTCAAACACTCCAAATCCAGGTAGAAAATAAATTAAAAGTACTGAGAGCTTAACATTGAAGAAAACTACATGTATTGAGGAAAAGAAAACTGGATAAATGAAGACTGTACCTCTACAACATTTTTATTTTAAATGCAAGCCTCCGTGACAGAGTCTGCCAAAGTATTGAACTTAAACTTTCTATGACTGATTGTCTTGGACTTTTGGAGATATTTTAGTGAGATAATTTTGAGGAAGAAATGGCAATGTAATCTTTACAAAATCATAACTCTAATTTAAATCCCTAGAATCTAAATGTCTTTAGGGATATGTTAAATAATTATAAACTCTGTATTAGCCTATTTTGTCAATAAGGCCCATATATTTTTGCTGTTTAACATTTGTGGAACCTGAAGCACCAGAAACTTGAGATGTTAGAGGTTATGTAATCCAACCTGCCCCATAGTGGAGAAATAATTCCTGTGTCCTTTTACCCATTTTTATATATTTAAACTTTTGTAGAATGCCTAGTCTATGTTCAGCANTGTCCTTTTACCCATTTTTATATATTTAAACTTTTGTAGAATGCCTAGTCTATGTTCAGCAAATATAAGAGTGACGAATGTATTCATTAATCAAATTAAAATTTGCATCTCAATAACTTTTATTTTGTTATATTTTCTAGGGAGAAAAATGTCTACCAATTCTTCTGTGTTCTAGCCAAATTTATAAGTCCTCTTTTGTAGTACTTATAATTCTTCTTTTCTCCAAAACAAATATTCTTACTTCTTTTGACCATTCTTCATCAAGCTTTTTGGTTGACTTCTTTTTTTTTGTAAATGCACCCTCCCCCACATAAAATACTGTAGGAGTAAAATGGCCAGTGAAGAGACACTGGAACTAACATAAACCTGAATTTGGACAATAATCTATAAATGTAGTCATAATTCTTAAGACTTTTTTGATAATTGAATGTGTGACTCAGTATATTTCATGACGATTTGACATAAAATTATATTAAGCCAATTTTTCTTCTTTTTTTAATGGTGTTAGGAATTTTTATCACATTAAGTTTTTTAGTTTCCATTCTATTGTTCTAGGGTCTTTAAATACTTTTGAGTATTAACACCCAAAACTATTTATGCAATCTTTGCCTCATTCCAAAATTTTTAAAAGATGTATTCTTTTATTATCTTAAATCACGGAGTAAAATAAACAGTATAAATCAAGAGATGAATTCCTCTTGTCATTAGAGAATTCCTGATACGTTGAAATGTTATACCATTTGATTCTCGTTGGATGGCATTCATCAAATAACCCCAAATCCACCCTGAATAAACCAATGTTTTTCTCACTTTTTGTTTAATACATTCACAATGATATCAGAAGGATTTTAAGAAAAAGCTTTTTGCTAAATAGAAATAAGATTGAAAAGAAGAAAGACAGCACATTTTAATGGTTTGAAACATGGGTTTTGGAGTAAGACTTTTTGAGTTTCTATTTTAACTCTACCATCTCCTAATCGTGTGACCTTGGACAGTTATTTAATATTTCTGTACTTGTTTCTTTTTCTGTATGATAGAGGTAATAATGCTACTTCATCAGGTTGCCAAAATGATTAAACTAGTATTTTTAAAATCTTAGGAGTCTTCGTACACTGCCATTCCTTTATCTTATCACTAGTTTTCTTTTCTCTCCATATATTCGCAATTCTCTGTTTAAAAATAAGTTCTAGAATGTTGCAGGGAATTCCAGTCAAGCTTCTGTATTGTGGTCACAATTCTGTAGAGAGACTCTCTGTCTCTGTTACTCACACTCTTTCCCTTGTTCAGCCTTTTCCACCTGAGAAAAGTGTTGTAATTTGCTTTCTTTTAATCAAGGACTTTGGAGGTTTATAGTACATAGTAAAAAAGTGGAATTTTAAATGCATTTTTTTACATTTTACTTTTCCTCAGAATTGTTTGGGGGAAA
>NW_007733514.1:94279-96428 GCF_000696425.1 Galeopterus variegatus
TGCCACATTACTGAGTTTTCTGAGAAGATGGAATATGACTTAAGTTTGTTAATTTTTTCTACTGACCTGGTGTGTGTGTATGAGAGAAAGAGAGGAGAAAGACAAAGATGGAGACACTTCATGAAATTCACATTTAAAGAATTAAACATTGAAGAACGCTTAAAAACACAATTTATAATTTCCCACTCTGTAATCTTTCTCTCAAAGCAGGTATTACACTATTATATTAGTAAATAGGGCTTTATTCACATGAAGTTTAATATGTGAAAGATTATTAAAACTAGAACCTGAATGACCTAATTCTCAAAGTAGATTAAAATCTTAGAGCAATGGGACATCATATGCCTCATGATTGTTTTAGTTAGAATAGTTTATTTATTTGGACAAACAAAAAAAAACTCTAGATATATGCATCACTTTTAGACATAATTTTTTTCACACAATCATCATATGCCTCATGATTGTTTTAGTTAGAATAGTTTATTTATTTGGACAAACAAAAAAAACTCTAGATATATGCATCACTTTTAGACATAATTTTTTTCACACAAAAGTAGTTTAGATAGTCTTTACTTGGAATTAGAAAAATAGTTAAGTATGTTCTGTTTTTGTTAATTTGGATATTGATATTAAATGGAAAAAAAGGATGCTAACAATAAAAGGAAAATAATACAACAGAAGGACCACTGAGGAGGCAATACATCATTGTATTGGAACATATCCCAGGTGTTTAAATCCATGAGTTTATAATAATACTAAAAAATAACCTCATTGTTCACCTTTGGAGAATTCTAGGGAATTGATTCTTTTATAGGACAATACTTTAAGAAAGGATAATAAATGGAAGGGATCAAACATTTTTCCAGCCTTTTCCATATAAATTTTAACTCAAGATAACCAAATAATTCATCAGGAAAAAGTTATGGTCAAATCTTCTGGCAAATAAATAAGTAAGGAACGATAGTATCACCAAACTGCAAGTCCTAATGAAGTGATGGGTCTAGACCATGATCACAGTGGTGGCTGACATCCAAGCACACATTTTGTGCTCCTGATGGAAGCATCTGTGAAGTAGTCTTTTCCCCAAATCAACTTGAATCAAGCCTCGAGATCTAACAATGCAGGAAATTCAAGGGACAGAGGAACATATAGATGAATTTGACTCATTAAGGGAACTGCTGATAAGAGGTTCATGGTGCTGGTGGCCCATAAGAGCACATGCTGTGCCTTAATAGATAAATCATTGATTTTAACCATTTTTAGGCTGGCCAAGTGAAAACCTACCTTTTTTTCCCCTTGCTCTCCTTTGTCTCCTCTTTGCTGTGGAAAAAGAAGTGCTACCTTTTAATGAAAATGCTAATATTTAATATTACAGAGGGTTGAATTGTAATTCCTGAGTCAAGATTATATTTGCTTTATATCACCAAATAGAATTCTGAAAGTTAAAGGATGCCTGAATTTTCCTACAAATGTGTGGAAAATGTAGTTCCCTATCCTCACTGAATAAGTTCTAAAAAACAATGGGAGAATAAAGTTATGCTCATGGGTCCTACCAGTTCACATTTAGCAAGAGTGAGCATTTCTTGAGTTCCATCATCAAAAACAAATGTAAAAAGCTGTGTAAATAAATGTCCCTTGGAGCCTCAGTTTAGGACTTGGAATGATGGCGTTTTGAAGGTGCCTGCCTAGTATGTTAGCTCTGTATGCTATGTCTGTTACAAGAACATTTAGCATTTTCTTGGATCCAGAATCATAATTCTACTACAGTCATGTGTCACTTAACAACAGGAGTACATTCTGAGAAATGTGTTGTTAGGTGATTTTGTCATTGAGCCAGCGTCATAGAGTGTACTTACACCAACCTAGATGGTGTAGCCTACGACCCAGGCTATATGGTATAGCCACCATTGTGTATGTGGCAGGTGATTGACCAAAACGTCGTTATGCAGCACAAGACTATATTTGTCTTCTTTGCACATTTTTCCACAGTGAAGGACTTTTTTTTTTCCTTTTTGTCTTTTTTTGTGTCCAGCAACGGATCGCAACCCTCAGTGTCGCGCCCGTAGCGGACCGGACCGGCAACGGGAACACAACCCTCGGTGCTGCGCCCGCACCTCGCTCAGCCAGTGAGCGGGAACTGGTCTGTATG
>NW_007733514.1:97803-99902 GCF_000696425.1 Galeopterus variegatus
AAAAGCAGATAAAAATAAAGAGAATTAAAAAGAGAGCAAAGTAAAAATAAACAGAATTAAATTAAAGCTAAATAAAGTAATCCTTTAGAGAAATGAGTTGTAATTATTTATATTTACTCTTGAAAATATTTTAAGTTGATAAATAGAATGTATTTTGCAGTGGAGAGAAATCAACTAAGAGAATGTAGTTTTTTAAGTGTTTAGTTAGTCACGTGTGCAAATATTTTAGACTTTTTATTTTAGAATTTGAGTACATTGCTTTTAAATTCCACCTTCACTCTGATTTATCTAGAGACCAAGACTTCTTGTTCTACCCAGAGGCAATAAATGCAGCTTTTCCTTTATTGTTCTTCTGTTACCATTAGTTTATTAGTATGACCTTTTTTTCAGTGAAAGAGTACTCTTAAATTTTCATTTATTATTGTGGCGAGTTTTATAAAGATGGAACATTGCAAAAGATTGTGTTTTATTGATTGGTGGAGTTGATGCAGGACTATAAAGCAGTGGGTTGAAGTATTAAATTAAATATTCTTCCTCTCTGTCCTACCAAAGGCCCATCTTGGAGGTTAAAGGGTATTACACAAATGAAATGATAAATCCAGTTTACATAGTTTCCCTATAGACATTGAACTGCTTCTTTCTTATTATGTCTGAATAAAACTCATTATCTATTTTGTTTCAGCAATAATTATGAGATTCTCTCCTATGCAATTCTTTACTGTCTCCCTTATTCTCTATCTTATAGAATACCCTAGAAAAGCAAGCACATAAATATGATAAAAGAATTAAGCTGTTGAAATAAATTAATTTATTGTGCAACAATGTATTCAAATCTTACTTGCTCAATGGATTTTACTTTAATGAAATTCTTCAAAGAACAATACATCATGTTCCAAGGACTGAAATTATACATTAAATGAAATGACTGGGTATGTTGTGTCTCAATTTGTAGAAAGTTTCAATTGAGTAGTTAAGCTTTTAAATAATAAAAATTTGCATAAATTAAAATATTTTTAAAATAAAAGTACTAACTATTATTCTTGTATCTTTTGTTCTTAAACACAAAACTACAATTAAAGTAAGCTAAAGCTAAATTAAATACAACGATTTTACCTGTATTTACTAAGCCTTAAATTATGCTTTTAAAATGCATTTTACATTAAGATTTTAATCTAATTTATTTTGACTTAGTTTATTATGTGATGTTTAGCATATTCTGAATGTATAAATGAATAAGTGAATAATTAATCAAATAATAGACTCACCACAGAAAAAACTGACATATATATTCACTAATGAAACAGTTTTTTCTACTTATGAGGAACATGTTTCCTATGTTAAAATACATAGGAAATTGTTTTTAATACCATAACCATTGTTGTTAGAGTTTTATACTTTAAATATTTAAGTATTTTATGAGTTAAATATCTCACAAAAATCATAATTTCATGCTTTCCAATATAATCACCAAGAAAACTATTATGACAGGAAATCATATTTGCAAAATGATTTAAGAGGGATTGATTTATTTCAAGATTATGCTTTATCACTGTTGAACCAAACAAGTGCCTTTGCAAGATCACTAGACTTATTATTAAGAAAAATATTGAAATGTATTGATAGATAAACATTGATCGGAGTGATCTTTTGAAGAAAATAGTTAATTTAGAAAATTCTATTTATATAAAGATCTAGCAATGTTCCATCTCAAATACAAACTGTGTATTTCTGTGTAATCCAAGTATTAACAGTTAGATGTATTAAGAATTAGCTTTAAAGCTTACACAAACTGTGTGCCTCTTTATCAGAATTTCAAGAAATCAAGGTCAGGCCCTTAAAAGTGTATTGCTGGTCATGTATGCAGTTAGCTACAGCATAGTTTACTAGTATATTTATACAGATTATAAAGGAGTTCTACTATGTAGTTTTCTAAATTCATACTGTATAATAAATATAGAAATAATCCAAAAGAAATACAAAATCCAGCCTTTGCACAAGCCCAGATTATCCTTTGATTTATGACTGTGAAGATTTTATATGAGCCTTATTGCCATTAAAAGCTGATTCATAGTTTAGGGTAGGGATGAAAGTTAAGAGAA
>NW_007733514.1:100523-101586 GCF_000696425.1 Galeopterus variegatus
ATATAGAAATAATCCAAAAGAAATACAAAATCCAGCCTTTGCACAAGCCCAGATTATCCTTTCATTTATGACTGTGAAGATTTTATATGAGCCTTATTGCCATTAAAAGCTGATTCATAGTTTAGGGTAGGGATGAAAGTTAAGAGAGAAGATTTTTTAATCCCAAATGATATTAAGCTGTAAATAGAAGATAAGAAGTAACTTTTGCATCCAGATGTAGATCTTGTGCTCTTTTGAATCATATACATGTTTGTTTTTTAAAAATGTATATCATTTGTTTGCCAAGTGGACTAAAGAACTTAAGATTTAGAAGCATAACATGATTCATTTAGTTTGGAAAATAATTGATAATATGTTATTTGGACATAGATTTCAAAATATTTTAATTCATAAATCGTTCAGTTGGATGCCATCTTTCATTAGTATCCTATAGTGTAACAAATACCTAAGGTACCACAAGCTTCCCTGAATAAACTAGTTTTAAATTTTAGTATATGAGGTGTATGTGTGTGACCCTGCCTGCCTGTTTACTCTCTCTGTGTCTCTCTCTCTGTTTCTCTCTGTCGTTTGCTCATTGTTTTTGTCCGTTTTGTGTTGCTATAACAGAATTACCTGAGACTGGGTAATTTATAAGGAAGAGAGGTTGATTTGGCTTAGGATTCTGGGACAGCTGCATCTGGCATGGGCCTCAGGCTGCTTCCACTCATGGCAGAAAAGTGACANACATCTGTCCTTTGCATGGTTTTTATTGTCTTTACCAGAAGCCAATCCACACATTTTAGACCAGTTCCAAAGCACCTAAGGTTCAACAAGTTACAGTTATAACAAGATTCTAATATGCGTTGCAACTTTTGAGAGTAGAATTAGGTTGACTTTTTTCCTTTTTTCTTTACTATACTTTTAAATCATACAAGTCTTTTGCCATGAAGTTTCTTATACGATTATTTTATTATCTCATAGAATATATATTGGGAAACCGTTTCATGATATGGATTTTGGAAGAGGGCATGGTCTTTTTTTCTGGATACTTTTATTTATCATGATCCTTAAAAATGAAGTCTCG
>NW_007733514.1:103156-106965 GCF_000696425.1 Galeopterus variegatus
TTTGCTTTTTAAAGATTTCTTTTTTTAATATTTGTGTCTTTTCAACATAATGAGAATTAATGTATTAATTCCACACTTTTAAACATTTATTATTGTTAAGACAGTTCATCAAGGTCTATGTCAATTAATATCTGAAGGTATATATATCTTGTTGCTCAAAATAGAAAGTGTTAACAAATGAGTACCTTATTCCTTAATCTGTAATTCCATTATAAGAGCTCATTGGAGGCATTTATACAGTGCACTTGCAAGTTAGTCTAATGGAGAAGATACAAAGCTTAGTCAGAAGGGGAGCTATGGAGTGGGACATGAACATTAACTTAAAATTTTATCAGGAAACACAATACCAGATTTCCCTGGGACACAACTAATTCATATTTCATGAATTTCCACTTAATGCATTTGTGTGGTTGAATTGGAGGTAGGATTGTTAGATACTCTGAGAATTATCTGAATCAAAATAAAAAATAATTTCAATGTTAAATAATCCATTTCCATGATGCATTAAAATGCGTTCTGAGCAGTGTCATGATGAAATACCTGTTAACAACTCCTCTGGTTTTATTATTATGGTCAATCACATTGATAATTTGTGTACTAAATGATCCTTAGATACTTGCTGAAACAAGAGAATATATTTAAAGATTTCTTCAAAATGATAAGCGTCTAGAGTTGAATTCTGCTTTGTTCTCTTAATTCTTTGTTGTCTAATGGGTTCTTTCTTTTTTTTCATGTCATAATGGGTTCTTAATGGATATGTGTGGTTGTATTCTTTGGGCTCCCTCTTTGCTATTCCTACAGTGATGCTTAGCTATACAACCATAGTTTCACAACCAGTCTCTCCCTACAATGTTTGGCTTTGCTCAAAATAAAAGATGTCTTTCAGTACAGTTAAATGTTGATGAAATAATGTGCTTTTTCTCTTCCCATTTCTTATCGTGTTAAGAAAACTAACATTCCTTAAGTAAAGGTCCAGCGTATTTACTTCTTTTCTACCTCCCTCCCTCCCGTGGTGGTGCAGGAGCGGGTTCCCGACAGCCCCTCGCCTGCCCCCTCTCTGGAGGAGGGCCGAAGGCCTGGCAGTCACCCCTCATCGCATCGCAGCAGCAGCGTGTCCAGCTCCCCAGCACGGACTGAGAGCTCTTCAGACAGAATCCGTAGGTCTCATACTTTTACTTGTCACCATTTTCAGCTTTATTAGGTGCAGCTGGCTTTTCTAATCAAAATACCCTCATTCCAGATAGATCTTAGATGTATCATGTTCTGAAGCTCTGTAGCAATAGCCATCTCTCAAAATTATGTTTCCCAGTTTGCAATATCATGAGGTATGATTCTACATTAACAGGTTCTGATATAAACTCCTTCTCTGATGCCACACATAAAGATTTGAGCTATGAAACAGAAAAAGTTAGTAACCTTCTAGATTAGTTTCTGAAGTAAACACAACCAATTCTCAAATATCTAATATCTAACTATAGTGTTTATGAATTATTCAACTTTAGTACTTTAATCTCACTTCTGCCAATTTTATAATTCACTAGTTTTTAAAAATTCATTATTGCATTAATGAGGGTATCCACAAAGAGGAAACTTTTAAAATAAATCAAATTCAAAACAATAGATTTAAAAAAAATTTTTTGTCATTCAGATGATGAATGGATTGAAGAATTTGACATTGGCTAGATTTTAGTATTTGATTCAGTAACAATCAATAATGCATATTATTGTCATATTATTATTAAATTTAAAAAGTAGGGCTATATTTTATTTCATCACATTTTCACAATATTTTATTTTGGTCCTATGGCCAAGAAAATTAAGAGTTAAGTTAAAATCCATTCAATTAACAGATGATTTTGTGTCTATACAAGAATCTAAGATTGTTTTTCCAATAAAATGAATATATAAAAGAGAACAGCTTGGTTTATAAAACCAACATTTATTATATTATTTAAAGGATTTATTTTAAACCAATATTTATTGGAGTATTTTTAGGATTTAGGTATTACAGTATTTTATGAACTCATGTTTATAATATAAACTTCATCTAATTACATAGATTGTATTAGTTATTTGGTTGTTGAGAATATTTTCAAATAGGAAGACATTTCCTAGAAGTGTCTTTATACATTACAAAGGAATATTTGCACACAGCAAAAAATTCTTTATCTGGGAGTTCTTGAAGTGGATAACTTAAAGATTAGGCTAAGTTATATGTAATAAAATTATAAATAAAAAGTTAATTTTTGACACACATAGTTCAAAATAATACTAAGTATTAATACTTTATTTGGCCTGTCTAAAAAATATTTTCCTAATTTTATAAGAGATGATTGTAACTGTTGATAAGAATGTATGAGGGGTGTCTTCAAAAAGTTCATGGAGAATTTATATTATTTTTAAATTTTCCCACAAACTTTTTGAAGTACCCTTTATGTATTACTTGATAACCATTCCCAAATCAATGAAAACTTCCAAGGTTGGCAAACCTCAGTTCCCATTACTTCAAATAAAATATTTCCCACATGGTTTTATGCTATGCTGACACTAGAATCAGAAATTTAATGATGAATATTGGTTTTATTTCTAGTGTAAGATATGATCATTGGAAAGATTCTTTCTGGAGAAAGACTTTTTAAAAAATAATACTTAAATGGAAATAATGAACATATTGGGGGAGATTTAGAAGAGTTCTGTTACACATTAATGTTATTTTATTAGTGGCTGTATTCTTTTTTTTCTTGATAGAAACAGAAGAGAACTATCATGTGTTCAAATGAAAATGTATACACGTGCACACTCATGTATGAAGGGTCTTCAAAAAGTACATGGAAAGGTTCATATTATCTTTTAATCTATTTTTCTATGAACTTTTTGAAGTATACTGGAAGTACTAGCATAAAGTAAGAATATTGAAACCATGATTTCAGTGCCTTGTGGAAGACTTTATTTATCCTTTCAGGTCACTAAAATACTGTTTATTAAATTTTAACTTCATAATGTTAAAGAGGTCTCTAATGTTAAGATTTTTAGATCCTGCAGAATTAAGGAAGGTTATATTTGGGAGAGAATTTGATCTACTAGTTTACAAGATTGAATAGTTCATCGGTAATGGTTGCTGTGGTATAGCCATTTTCAAAAACTTATGGGAAATAAAAACAAAGTGAAATGGTGTCATTTTTTCTGCTTATTCACAAGAATTATCATGGTTATCAATTCTCATGGTATTTTAAGGAATAGATTATAATTTGAAAGTTAGACCATTGTATTTTACTTACATTTCACTCCAAATGTGTTTGACTGATTTATTTGAACCTTGTATATTATGGTTTTTTGTGTTTGCTCTTTTGTTTTGGGCTTTACAGCTGTCCATCAGAATGGGTTGTCTATGAACCAGATGCTGATGGGTTTATCACCAAATGTACTTCCNAAAAAGATAATTGTTTGTGCTAATTGTTGTCTCTGAGTTCCTGTAGTTCTGCTGTCTTCCTCAATGCCTTCAGGGCCACTGTCATTTTACTTAACATGGTAGAACAAGCAAAGACAATATACAGAGGATTACCGTAAGTCTTTTTTTGGTTAAAAGACACATGGTCATTGGACCAATAAGGAAATAGAAATGAATCTTATCAGTAAATGTACTAGTAGTTCACAAGTGTGTGTAACAAATTACAAAGCTCAGATTGAGCAAAGCTGCAAAAGATCCCTACTTATATTTTGTTAGTATTAACCTGACCTGTTTTTACAGGCAAATAATGTATATTTTCATTTCCTATTTCATGATATAATTTCTCCAAAAATATTGAAAT
>NW_007733514.1:108821-109558 GCF_000696425.1 Galeopterus variegatus
CTTTGTACACCCTTATACTTCAAGTTGAGTTGACCTATAATTTTCATAATATTTATGTCCATGAGTCATGAGTTCAAGTTACCTATCTATTTAATTATTTGCTATTATTATTTTGGTATTGCCTGCCACTATGGAGGATTTTTTGAAATAGTGTATGTGCTGTGTTTATGTAGGTGCCCCACTTCCGTTTTTCTTATGTTTCCACCCCAACAACTTCATTACAGCTTTATTATTTGGAAGGCATTTCTTCAGCAGTGTGCTTCCACTACTATACTGTAAACTTCCCAGAGTCTTCTGGGTATTACATTTGCTTTAAACAGACTAGGCTACCTGTGAGTGCATACTGATCTGGGCTGAATTACTAAAAGAGTCTAAGAGACAGAGAAGAAGAGTTAAAACAACTGTGAAGATTACTTTCCTAAGTATTGTTAGCAAGGCCAAAGGTGGAATTATTTGACTTTCAGAAAGTACATTCATATGAAACATAGAACATCCTGACCATAAATATACATAAAACTTACAATATCAGTCAGTAATGATACTTATCATGTTGAGGTTTTCTAAATGATTTTGTTGTCAGAGCAAAAATCTTCACCATATCCCAACAGTTTTAGAATATTTTAACATACGTTTTATAAAAGGAAATAAATTTTTAACATTCTTTCTAGAAATGTAAAACTACCATTGACTTCAAATTTTGATAGTAATTATGGAAATTTTAATAAATTTTGATTGTG
>NW_007733515.1:0-66242 GCF_000696425.1 Galeopterus variegatus
CCAGACAAAATGGAGGCAGCGCTGATGCATACGCCTAGCCTGGTGTGGTAAGCGGGGGCCGGGCGGGCCTTTGCCCCCCAAGCAGGGCTGGGCTGGGGATCACTCACAAAGTTCCCAGAGCTGGGCCAGTCCCATGCCTTCCTCTCCGTCTCTGCGTCGCTGCTGCCATCTTTCCTGGCCTTTGTTGCCTTGGGCTGCTCGGTCTCCCAGCGCGGTTGGGGCACTCTCAGGAATCTTCTTTTGCATCGGCCCTAAAACCTCAAGACTGTAGTTGCTTTTTTTCATTGTAGATTAGTTGATCAGTGATTTATTTGTTTTTTGTTGCTCTTGGAAATGCAAATAGTACTCTGGCAGCATAGCACACACTTCTCAGGCTCACTCTGTCCTCTGGCACGCTTACTCCAGACCCATTGCCATCTTGTTCCTCCTGTAATCATCAACTTTCTTTTAAAAAGTCAGAAGAGATCCTATCCAAGGCAGACCTTGCCTGCTCCTCTGACAAAGCCTCCAGAGAATCAACGCCCCCACCCGCCCATGCTCAGTTTGAGCCAAACCAAGGCATTCGGTGTGGAGTTGCTCCATCTCTTTAGCATTAGTTTTCTCCTTTGCTTATACACAACTTCTTCTGTTCTCTCTGCAGTCAGCCTATTCCCCTTACATTACTTCTCTGAATTTTCCCTTAGATGATCTAGGATGTTAACTTGTAGCAATAAAAAGGACAGATTACCAACTCCTCTGACCCCAGAAAAGTACCTAGTGTCTCTACACAAGTCTAACACAACTCCCCCTGTTCTTCCTCTTTTGAATTTTAGATCCGTTTTTCTAGGACACTCACAGTGATCTTGAACCAGCTCCCTGAAGTCCCATCCTGCCTGTTCCCCTCCATTCTTCTCTCTGGAAGTTTTTGCTCTCTCTCTCCATGTTGTCAAGGGCTTGGAATTGTTTATGAAAATTACATCTCTGATGATAGGGTGAGCATAGAGAGTGCTGTAGGTAAGTGGAGAAAAGAAAGTAGTCTGCATATGCTCAGAGAGTCTTCTATACACATTTGCCCCACTGATACCAGGGCTACAACAAAGTTTGCATAACCATTAATCTGATCCTGTCATTCCTCACTCTGCCAGGTTAGAGAGAAGAATGACATATTTAACTGCAGGGTTATGTATTTCACTGGTGGTACATTCTCACCATGCTACTGGTCACTCACTATCTTACTCGAGAGTCTACATGGGCATCACTCATTGACAGATCTCCAACTTGCTGCTGGTGGGATGAAGGATGCATGCCAGAACTGGCTTGTTCAGACCAATTGTTGTATCTCCTTCATAAAATACCCCAGCTTCTTGTTTTTCTTTGAAAGTTGTTAACTTGGTGATCGTGCACTGAAATCAAGAACAACACATCAATATTTGGAACACCTGTAAATGTTCAGAGAAAATATAATGGCTAATGAAGAAATATCATAAATTTTGTAACCTAGAAAAATATATAACACAATACCAAAGAGGTTGAAAAACCTTACTGTGGTTCCACCTCCTGGAAGATGAGAGGTGGGGAGCACTCACAGCCAAGGAGAAAACAAGCACCACAAGAAGGATTTGTGTCAAGGTCCTAATCTGTGATGTTAGTCCCTGCTCTGCCCTTTTCAGACTAAGTGATCTGGGACAAGTTGCTTATCATCTGTAACCCTCATCTCCACTCCTCTGTTTGAGGGATAATAAAATCTACCCTAAAAGTTTGTTGTTATAGCTCAAAGGCCAAAGGCAAGTTCCCTGCTTGAATAAAGAATTAGAGAAATGAAAGATAGGTCTGAAGAAAATATCTGGAATGAATCTTGAAGATACATAATTATGGAGAATAGCAAAAGAGAGGTGGAGAGAATCAAAGGAAATGTATTAAGCATATCTAATACATGTTTAATTGAGTCCCAGAAATAAGGAGAATGAACATAGGAGAAGCAGTATTTAAAGAGATCTTGGCTTAGAAGTTTCCAAAAGTAACAAGACATCAAGTCAGTATAAAAATATTAATGGGAGAAAGTGTACATTCTATGGAACAACATTCCTAAACAAAATACAAACATTTCATAAGGATGTTAATGTAACAAAAACTGAGCAAAAATGTGATCCAAAGCCTCAAACCAAAGGAAATTTTAAAGGTTCTTTCTCAGGTAGAGAAAAGTGATCCCAGATGGAGGCATGTAGATATAGGAAAGTAAAACAAATAACCTTTGTGAATACATAGGCAAATTTAAGTGAGTATTGACTAAATAACACAATGATAATTTCTTCTGGGGGTTTTAATGTATACAGAATTAAAATGCATGACAATAAATTGGGAGGGGGTAAATGGAGTCAAAGTGTTCCAAAGTCCCTGCATTATCTGAAGAGATGTAAAAGAGCTAATTTACATTAGGATGTGATAGGGCAAAGAGACACATTGTAATCTTAAGGGTTAATGCTATAAGAATGCCAAAGCAAAATCAGGCAAAAATTTAGTGGTTAAAAAATTTTGATCATTTCAAAATAAAGGAGAACAAAGGAACTTAAAACAGGCAAAAATAAATATACAGTAATATGATCTATTTAGACCAAATTATATCTATACTGTCCTTAAAAGTAATCAGACTAAATATTTCAAACTGAAAGGAACATTGTATCAGAGTAGGTAAAAAAAAATTCCATCACATTCTCCTTAAAAGAGACACATGTAAAATTTAATGATACAAAAAATTTGAAAATAAAAAATGGCAAAATATATACCACTTACACACTAACCCACTGAAAGCTTGTATAACCATATTAGTGAGAGAAAAAATATAACTTAAAGAAAAAAAATTAGATAAAAAAGGGAGATTTCATAATGATAAGTTTCAATTCAAAGAGGTATTAGGAAAATTATTCTAAATTTGTATGCATGTCTTAACATAGAGCCAAAATGCATAAAACAAAAATTGCCCTAAGTAAACAGAGAAATGGACAAATCCACAGTCACTGTGGGAAATTTTAACACACCTCACTGAGTAACAGATAATACTAGCAAGCAAACACTCAGCTGCATAGGGAAGATTTAAACAACATGAGTAACAAATTTACTTTATTGACCTATAGCACTGCACATAAAAATTGCACATGGAACATTCCAGAATAGGTCATATGCTGAGCCATAAAGCAAGTCTCGAGAAACTTCAGTGGGGTTAATCTACCCCGAATGAATTCAAGAGTACTGGTGGCTTCCCCACCCTTCCCCCATCACTAGTATGAATCCAAAGAATGTTAATTTCCACAAGCCCCTGCCTCAAGTGACTCTCCCGTACCTCAAACCCTGGACCTGAGAAGACCACATGACTCAGACAGGTCTTTCCCTTTAATCAGGGGAAAAATATCACCTCAGCCATCTCACAGGAAGGGACATTTTCCATTGGAACCATGATGGGTATTTCAGGGCCCATCTGGCTCTCATCCTCTGGAGAGTAGAAAACAGTCAGCCTGGGCTCTCACTACCCCCCACTTAAAGGGCAGCCAGCTGGGTGTCCTATAGTTTGTACTGGGGTGGGAGAGGGGGTCCAGAATCCCCTCTGCCCCATGAGGACCTGAGACCTCAGTGTCATAATGACTAATTCACCCATGGTATGTCCTGAAGGCAGTGACTATCACCAGTGTCTTCACAAGATCCTTGTGAGAAGAACCTGTGTGCTCTGGAGTTGGAAGTTTGGAAAAGATTGAGGAAGGCTGCTGAGGAAGGCAAGAGCAGGCACCTAACCACTTTGTCAGGGCCACACAAACTTGATGGCGTCCTTACGGGAAGTTATATCCCCAAGGGCAAAGAGAAGAGAGCCCTGGGGTCCAGAGGAGACCAACTTCCTATTCTTACTGCCCACTAAGTTTGCTACCAGCCTAACACCCAGGAAGCTGTTCCAACTGAGCCACCCCTGCAGAGGTGGTTAGCTCCAATCAGGAGGCCTTGAATCTACGTACTTGCTGCTACAAACACAAGGAACTCTGTGTACCAACCTCTGTGTCAGCTGCATTACACTGTGTCCCTTCATTCTGCAAACTCAGAGAACTCTGAGTGCGTTCTGTAGGCCAAGCTCTGCTCTGTATTTTTTTAATGTAGTTCTTACAAGAAGAGTCTTATCTCAGAATCACCAACTTGCTGAGGTTGTAGAGGCTTCATGATGTGCAGGAGATTGTCTGGAGTCATTCAGATGCTACCTGAAAAAACAGAGAGTGGAACTGAGAATCGTGGAATGGGGGGAGCAGTGACCCCTTCATGCACAGCTTTGTTAAAGTGGGGTTTTCATTAGTTAGGGCAAAGTAACAGAATGTTCTGCAAATAGTCACATGGCCAGAATTAACTTTAGCCAATCCCAGAAAAATAATATAAAAAAATAGACCTTGAAGATATAAAGGAAACAGCAAACAAAGTTTAGTGGGTCACTGCAATGACAGTAGAAAAGAAAAATCAAGTCATTTTCTTAAAAAAAAAAAAAAAAGTACTCCATGTAGATAGATGTTTCTAGTTAGTGGTTAAAGCCAGAAATGTAGCTCTGAAAGTCAGGCCAGAGGGCTTTGCAAAAGGGAGGGAAGAAAGGAGAGATTTGTGCTCCAGTGCATCAGCCAGAACTTTATGGAATTTTCCACCATTTTTCCACAATCCCTTCCTGGGTCTCTATGCCCTGAAAGGGGAAGTCCAGCTTCTAAGTGAGCTGAAGAGAAATCTGCATATGAAAATATGTAAATATTTGGGGTGAAGGAAGTGTGAGGCAGAAAAGCACACACCTATGCAGATAAACTGTCAAGTCAGGAGTTAAAATTTTTGTTTTTTGATAAAACAGTATCAAATGAACATTTTTATAAAATGGTAAATGCTTTATGGTTTGAATGTTTGTGTCCCTCCAAAATTTATGCTGAAACTTAAACTTAATGCAGCAATATTAAGTGGGGCCTTTACGAGGTGATTAGGCCATGAAGGTTTTGCCCTCATGGATGGAATTGGTACCCTTATAAAAGGGCTTGAGAAAGCAAGTTCATCTCTTTTTGCCCCTTCTACGATGTGAAAACACAGCAAGAAACACTATCTATGAAGCAGAGATCAAGTCTCCATCAGACACCAATATGCTGGCACTTTGATCTTGTACTTCCCAGCCTCCCGATGGTGAAAAATAAATTTCTGTTACTTGTAAATTACTCATTCTAAGGTATTTTGTTATAGCGGCCCAAGCAAACTAAGACAGTAAGCGCTTGTGAACATTTTTGTCAATTGGTTATTAGATACTTTTAATTATTTCTCTCAACAAATTTGTCTTATTATAAAATATTAAACACTAAAAATGTATATACTTAGAAAATAAAATCATTACACATTTATAAGATCCTATTGAGACAGGAGGTATTTGGTTTCCATGGGCATTGGTTTCAGGACATACCTCTGGGTTTCAAGCCACTCCCCAAGGTCTTAAGCCCCTCTTCTAGGCCCTCCTCTAGAAGAGAGTTACTGTTGCTTGTTGAACCTATTTTTGGAACCAATGTGGGGAGATTGAGATCACAGGGAGCAGACTTATGCAAATCTAGTTGCTGAGCATGCTCTACAATTTATACAGGCTTATATGACCCCAGTGACCAAGCATGCTCGGTGGAAGACAGTTTAAATGACCTTCCACTGGAGGTGCTAAAGAGCACAGAATATTCTTGAGTATGTCTGGTGCATGTGATAGGATTTGACCAATAAACATGCCCTAAAAAGAGACCAACTGAACATGTGCAAGACTATGTCACATAACTGAGAACCACTCCCTTAGTTGAATATTCATTAGATAGCATGAATATGTAGTAGATAGCAAAACTATAAAGTCAAATCACAACAGATGGTGGAGCTGTTGCCCACTCTCTCTGAGGCCAGCCTGCCCTCTGACTGTGGAGTGTGTATTTCTTTCTTTTCAAACTTGCCTTTAGCAGGCTGCTGTTCACTCTAGAGCCAGCCTGCCCTTTGTCTGTAAATGTGTATTTCTTACTTTTGTATTAAACTTGCTGTGGGCCCTGCTCAGTCTTGGGAGGTAAGCTGAACTTTCTCTGTGAAATCTATATCTCTTATTCTTTACATTAAACCTGTTCTCACTTTCTACTGTAACTCTGCTTTTGAATTCTTTCTTGTGGCAGAGTCGAGAATCTGGTAAGAGGATGGGGTGGGTTGATGTCAGCCATTGGGCCTCCCCAGATCCTCTACTCTGGTATCACTATCACCATGACCCACAAATATCCAAGATATTCAATGTAAATAGGTGGGTACACATTTTCCAGATGTGTATCTCTTTAGGTAATATGTATGCCTACCTTAAAGTATTTATGGGTATATAATATATATCCTAACATTCTTTTTCACACAGTGTTGCCAACATGAAAAACTGCAAGGTAGTGAATTTTCACAGTGGATTTCCCAAGGGATGAACTGGATCATAAGATATTTCTTTCCTATTATATCTGGCTAGAATCTTGGATTAGATCTCCACTCTCCTCTTCCCCTGGCTAATGCCTCCTTACCTTAATGTTTTAATTATCATTAGCCAACCAGTAACTCTATCAGCTTCACCACTTCCAGATAAACTTTTTCATTTGAAAGGGGTCCAATGAGTGTAATCTCAAAATTTCTCATGGTCATGGCTTCACACATAACTGAAGACTCTAGAGCTTTCAAATATTTCACCTAATGATTTGCCGCAGTACCTGCTTTTAAGGAGGGATGCCTGGGACACAGTTGTGATCAGCAATAGAACCACAGAATTGTTCCATAGAAAACAAATGGGCATGCACTTCAGAGAAGACTGAAGAAGATCGTAGCTTGATGTCTCTGCCTCTAAAAGATTCCATGAGAGTATTGAAATGTTAATCTCTTCTTTTTAGCTGACACAATTTGGCGCAACAGAGTCTATATGAATCATCTACAGGTAGAATTGCAGGTTTGATATGTTTTGAACAACATAGTTCATGGAATACTCTTTTAACTATATTTCCAAAACATTTAAATATATTTTAAAAAGAGGAACAAGTTAAAGAAGCGAGCAAAAATCTCCATCAACCACTAATTAGATATCATAATTTATATTCTCATTAACTGTGTGCATAGTACGACAAAGTCTTATCATTTAGTCTACATAATAACGTAATCTGTTTGGCATAACTGCAAAAACAACATGGTATTTTCCACTTTACAGAAGAGGAAACAGAGCCTCACGTCTCAGTCATGACTAAGGCCAAAGCTCCTGTGTGGCCTTTTCTGACTTTTGACTTCAACAGATTCTGACAAGGACCTTATGTTGGAGGGAATCCTCACTCCCTATATGGAGAACTGGGGATCTGGGGAGCTTACCTGTCTCACACTGCCACACATCATGTTCCTAGTCATTGCAGAGCCCAGACTGGAGCTCGAGTCTTTCTGACACCAAAGCCTTTACTCTTGCTACTGCTTCACCAAGCCTTGCTTTAATTATTGGATATACTTTTATGAGCTTTGTTTCTGACCATAATACGAATTCCCACTCACTTTAGACAGCATGGAAAACACATTCAGGGATGAAGGGGAAAATTGAAATAACTGGCAACCCCACAACCCATTGACAAACACAAGTTAACTTTTTGAGTTTCCTTTCTGACCACTGAAAACTATTTTAAAACTAGTTTCAATTTTTGAGGCAACTCTTTATCTACCTTTCTATAGTTTTCAATCATATTACATGAATATTGCTTTTAGCAGAGAAGGAAAGCTATGTATTATTTATCATTGAAAATGAATTAACTATTTCAAAAACGTCATTGACAAAATCTGGCAGAGATATTTGTTTCTCGAAAATAATTTGTTTTTATGAAATTAAAAAGTATCATTTTAAAGCACTACATTTGAAAACTTCATAACAATATATTGCTTATGAGTAATGCAAACTATAAATATGAGGCCAAAATTAGGATGCCTTCATTCATGCTTGTGGAAATTTTGAAAAAAAAATCCTTGAATCTGATTAATTTGGTGATGCACCAAGACCCAGTTTAATTACCATCCATTACTTTCTCAAAGCAAATACCACTAGGTGCAAAGCAATCCTTGTCCTCCCATGGAGGCAATCCATATGTAGGAAAATAAGGGTTTTGGCAGAAGGCATGACTACAAGGTAATACCTTAAAATGCAGAGGTGAATGTCCACAGTGGAAGGGAAACTGACTTTTTTTATTATTTTTTTAAATTAAAAAATGTCTTTTTATTGAAACATAATTGATTGTACATATCTGTGGGGTACAGTGTTGAATATTAATACCTGTGTGCAATACGTGATGCTCAAATCAGGATAATTAGTATATTTATCATTACACAATATATTCATTTTGTGTGGCCCTTTCCCAATTTCTTGCTAACGCCCTCTCCCCTTTCCCTCCTGTGGTGGCCTCAGCTCCATTCTCTCCTTTTGAGAGTTCAAAGAATTATTGTGATTGCTGTATCTTTCTTTTTTTCATTTTTTATTTATTTGTTTAGGAAAATTGACTTCCTACTGGTGAAAGGATGCTGTACTCATACTTTAGAATATTGAGCACTAAGCTAAGCATGAGAAGAAAAGGGTTGAAAATTTCATTCATGGCAAGTTTTCTCCTGTAGAAATCCCAGGTGTGTCTGATAGTGCACTGTATGAGCATAAACAGCCATACCTTACTCACCCAAGTAACACCTGGCTTTACTTATCCTCATCCTTAGTGCCTGTCACAGTCTACAATCTGCCTGTTGGCCCACTTCCTTTCATAAAAACTGTCTCCATGGGTGAGTTTCCTTCCTCCCCCTGTGCTCGCCCCATCTGTAAAGGAGGATAGCTCCAAATCTCACTGTTCAGGAAAGTGCACAGGGGGGTGAGGCAGAGCTGGGTCTGCGCCCTGGTTTCATTACTTTCAAGCCCAGTGGTTGCCATGTTTTCTCGCCATGCATGCAGATAAGCAACAATATGTAGGGCTTTTTAGTCTGTACAACTGGTCTGGTCTTCCTCGTTGTCTCCGTCTACACCTGGCTTTGTCTAGTCCACCACTCTCTGTCTGTCCCGTTGAGAATACTCATGAGCGCTCAGGTTTGCCCTGCCCAGCACCCAACCATTCTCCATCATGAAGTGGCCTGGCACTGACAGCTAGGTTGAGTTGTTCTGCTGTGGATCACAGACCATCTCACAGAATATCGACATCAGACAAAGTCATTCTGTGAGCATGAGGAAGTGAGACAAAAAGCAAGACGACCGTGCAAACCACAAAGATGACCAAACATCCCCTTCTCCTGGCTTATACCAGTGACTGCTGCTTCTTTAGCAAGTACAGTTTTACCTTGCTGTACTCTCTTCTTCCAGATAAAGTTCATTAAGATACCCAATTATAGAATTGCTCTCACTTCATGACAGCACCCAATCTGGAGCAATGCCCCACTTCCTTGAACCCTTTCTAAAATCACCTGACACAAGCTCAAATCCTGTAAGTCATCCCTGATACTCTTTTTGAGATACCCCATGGTTCTCCATGATGTGCTTTCTTCCTCACTGCAATGAATAAAAGCCCAACTTTGGCTACAGGAGGGTCCTGAATTGGTTGGCCACAATAGGGTAACAATGCAGGGTTCCTAAGCCCTGTCACTCCTTGTCTCCACAGCATCTGTGCTCCATGCTGATCTGTGAGGAACAGAGTCTACTGCAGATGTCTGTACCAGGTGTGTGTATACTAACTGTGGTATGGTATGGAGCGTGGAGTGGGAGAGCTGATTTGGAAGGAAGAAAACAAATGGCAGCCATGGCCAGGAAGATCCAGCCTCAGCTGCTCTCTTCATTTTCCAGAGCCCTGGCGCACTCTGCTTAGGGATAGTGTGGAAGGGAGGCTGGGACTGTGCAATTCACATGGGCTTAGCTCTGAGAAAAGGCACTATTGCCAGTATGCCACTTCCCACCCTGCCCATCATGTACGAAAGCATCAAGTTCACGGACACCTCTAATGAGGTGACCATCTTACAGGTTGCTGGTGGGGGTGGGTGTTGGACCCCACCACATGCCCCATCAGAGCCCAGGAACCTCTGTGGGAAAGGAGCCCCAGAAACAGCGACAGGACCTACGGGGGGGAGTGGCCTTGATGATGCCATTTTCCACCCCTCACCTCATCTCCAAGTGACTTGTGTGCCTTCCTTCAGAATATCTCTGGCTCTTGGGGTGGTTAGGGAAAAGCTAGTAAAGGGCCACAAAAAAAAAATGGTTACATTGTATAATGATAAAATAAAAAAATTGAATCAAAAATAATAAAAAAATATATATACTGTTGGCTTCTGTGTATTAATGTTTACTCCCAACACTTTGTCCGAGAACTTGTTTCTGAACTGGTACCTTAACCCCTAGGATCCCTGCCTGTAGCTCCCACCCTCAGCCCTAGCACATAACTGCTGTTTCTTTTTGTAAATAAGGATTCCATTCATCCTATTTTACTGCTCATAAGGCTTAAATGGCATCATTACCTTAATAACCATATGTAGTGGATTGAATTATGTCCCCCCAGAACTCCCTGGAGCTTGAATTTTGTCCCCCAAGTTTTATGTATTAGAAACTTGGCACCCACTGTAATTGTTAAGAAGGTAGGAAATCCTATTGTGGTAATTGAAAGGTAGAGCCTTGAAGAAGTGATTGGATTATAGGACCATGCGGTAGCGAATGGATTAACAATGGTGGTCAGGGGCGTGTTTCTGAGGGTGTTACAAGAAGAGGAGAGTCTGCCTTTTGCTCTCTCTGCTTCCACCATCTTTCAATGAGAGACCCCTGGGTCACTGTTGACACCACCAGATGGACTTTGGACTTCCCAGACTCAGAAACTGTAAGCAATAAATGTCATTTTCTTTATAAATCACCCAGTTCAGTGTACTTTGTTATAAGCAACAAAAACGGACTAATACACCATAGAATTGCCCTATGTGTACTGCCCCTTGTGATCCCACCCTTTAGGCTAGCCAGTGGTTGGATGTTGTTGTGGATTGAATGTACCCCCAAAACTCATGGAAGCTTAAGTTGCATCCCACAAAGTTCCAAGTATTGGAAACTTAACCCCCTGTAACTTGGCATCCACTGGAGGATGGGAAATCCTATTATGGTAATTGAAAGGTGGAGCCTTGAAGAGGTGACTAGATTCTCAGGACCATGCCATAGTGAATGGATTGCTAATGGTGGTCACAGTCATGGTTCTGAGGGCTTTATCAGCACCGCACTCTCCCGAGTGAGCCACGGGCCGGCCCAAGGTTCTGAGGGCTTTAAAAGGAGAGCACGTGTGTGTGTGTGTGTGTGTGTGTGTGTGTGTGTGTGTGTGTGTCTCTCTCTCTCTCTCTCTCTCCCCCCTGCCATTTTCTGCCATGTGAGACTCTTGCATTGCTGTAATGCCACCACCAAGAAGACCCTCACCAGATATGTTCTGACTCTGGACTTCCCAGACTCTGAAACTGTAAGCAATAAATTTCCCTTTCTTACAAATCACCCAGTTCCAAGTATTTTGTTATAAACAACAGAAACAGACTAATACAGATGTGAACTCTCCACCACTTCAGTGGCCATATCCAAGGGCAGAAACCTCAAACCTAGAGCGGGTAATGTTAGAGACCGTCCCCCACTCCCATTAGAATTAAAGTGGTGGGAAGTGGCACCTAGCTGTTCTTAGCGTCCTAACCTGCATCAAAGAAACGTGGTGATATAATGGTTCCACTTACTGGAAGTTCCTGTAATATCACAAAGTAGCAAATAAATAATAATTCTACAATCAGTTCTGGATCTGGATGGCCTCAGACCCTGGAGTGTCCAGTAAGTTATCTCAGAGCCCTATCTGCTCACTGGGAGGCACCCTCTTCATTCCAGTCAGGCTGGACTCCCTGTCTCCTCCCCCTACACAGCCCCCATGATTCCTGCCCATGATGCCAGGTCCAGCTCCTCTTACAGGAGTCTCTGATGACTCCTTGAGGCCTCCCTCCTCTTTTTATATATTAAGGTGATTCTACAGATGTCGCCATAAATTTCACAAGGTCCTGGACCTTGTGCAATGATTACCGTGACCCCTTCCTCCCCTGGGCCACTGGAGGTTTAAGAGTGATGGATGTTCAGTGAACACCTGTGTGATGCTGCAGGTCAAGGCAGAAGGAGCTCACCCTGCATGGCTCAGGCACTGGGGTTCAGGAATAGCTTCTAACTCTCCCTCCAGTGTCTCTCCCTGCAGACCCACAGTCACCTCTTCCTGGAGCTCCAGGAAGGTCCAGATCCCAAGGTTATGTGTATAACTGATGTGAACACAGAGGGCCCCAACAGGACAGGAAAAGCACAATTACTCACTGGAAAGGAAGGAGGACTTTTTCTACCCAAACTCCATTATAGTGCACAGTATAGAAATGGCACTCAATTTCCTACATAATATAGATGAGTGTGTGTGATTCCGACTTCTTACATTCTCAAATACTAACTAAACTATAATAATGCTATTGAGGTTAAGAAACAGCATCCCTGTAAAAGATAGGAACAGTTGGGATGAGAAGGAAGCAAGCACTGGTGGTGCTGTGGATGATGCACCGAATACCATGTGGTGGTTTATCTCTTTCTTTCTTTTTTTTTTTTGTGTGTGTTTTTTTGTTTTTTTGTTTTTGGTGGCTGGCCAGTAAGTGAATCCAAACCCTTGACCTTGGTGTTAGAACACCACACTCTAACCAACTGAGCTAACCAACCAGCCCAATGTTGTGATTTTTACAAAGGTTTTCACATGAACTTCTCAGAAAGATCCCTTGAAGTACAGGTCAGGATTTCCTTTTACACGTAAGGAAAGTGAGGCTCAGGAAGGTTAAATAGATTTTTTCCGTTTCACACAGCTGCTAAGAGACAGGGCCAGGACTGTTCTTACAGTTTGCCTGATTCCAGGGCCCACGTTTGGAAGAAGAAACAACCTCACCTTTAGATGCATGATTTGGGCAAGGAGAACTGACATGTGCCGCTGGTGAGTGCACAGTTACTCTAGAGAGCAATATGGCAACAATCTAGTAAATATCTAGTTAGGCCAAAAGTGATCCTACATTATGATATAGCATTACACTCTTGGTAGACAACCTGAAAATATCTGCCATAACAGCACAAGTAAAAAAAAAATATTCACTGCCACATAGTTTGTGGTAACAAATCTGTAGGAGGAAAATTTCCATCAATAGGACATTGTAAAATTACATTGCGGTATATTTATACAATGGAATTACACAAAGTGGTGAAGAATGGGTGGAGTAAATCTACAGTGATCAGCATCTGAAAAACAAAGTGAAGTGACAATAGCAAGGGAGACAAGGGCTCTTATATTATGAATTCTAACACATACATAGAATTAAGCCCATGCAAAAGAGTACTTCACTCTGATTAAGGATGTAGTCTTGGTACTGAAAATATAAATTATAAAAACGAATTTCAACACAGTGGTTACCTCTGGGAAAAGGGAAAATGCAATCAGAGAAGGATAGACAGGGGATTCCACTATAATTGCAGCATTTTATGTTTTAACCTGTGTTCACAACTGGCAATTATATTATTTACTAGTCTTTGAACGTCTGCAATCTTCAAAATTAACAATCAACACATGTGATCCTTATTATTTTAAAAGTAATCTATACTAATTTTAGAAACAGTGGACAATTTACACATGTGAGAGATGGATGAAAACATAATCAGATGATTATGCACCAAGATAGAACCCCATCCCTCTGGAGGAGAGGCCAGGGTGTAGGAATTACATGGATAGGCTGGTCTCTGAGTAGGTGAGCAGGGCTCAGAGAGAAGTATGTTTGTTACCCTCTTAATGATGACCTTTGGTAAAATAGTAACATTACAGAATTAATGTATATAAGACCTACATTACATTTTATCTCCTTCAACCAAGCAGATACATCAGTTACATGTTGTTTTCTGCAGTACTTAGATTAGGAAGCAGGAATAAATGGGGCAAACAACCATGTAAACTCTGAGTAATTAAACTTGGAATTACTCTAAAATTTTCCCATTGCTTCCTCAAGTCTCCAGGACTCTAACTACTCTAACCTCCTGGGTCCTGGCACTTGATGCTCTGGAGGATATTGCTCAATTTCTATTACAATGAACTGTACTTTTTAAGTTAAAATATTACTAGAATTTAAAAATATTTTCTTTTTTTTTTTTTTTTGTCCTTTTTGAGACCGGCCGCACCGCGCTCAGCCAGTGAGCGCTGTGAGCGCACCTGTCATCCCTGTATAGGATCCGAACCCACGGCGGGAGCGCTGCTGCGCTCCCAGCGCCGCACTCTCCCGAGTGCGCCACGGGCTCGGCCCTAAAAATATTTTCTAATTGGCAAAAAAGGTAAAAGTTGTATGAAAATCTGGGCTAAATTATTTGCAAATTATATTTTATGCTTGAAATATGAAGCATATTTATTAACCAACAAAGAGATGGACAAATAACAGAAAAAGAGAATTCAGTTAAAAATATAAATGCACAGAAAGCATTTTTAAAATGCCAAACTCACAAGAACTAATGAAATGTAGATAGTAATTAAGATGAATAATATTAAACAAGAAAGGAAACTAAAGATGAAGTATGCAGATGTGATTATAATTTTAAAGAATATGTGAACGTGAATATATATTTGTGTATATGTAAACATAAGTTAATTCTCCACCAACAGACAAACACATCTGGAGAATATGTAGCAATCTACTGAGAGAGGTTCCCTTTGGTCCAGGGGATGAGTATCAGGAGATACAAGATAATTTTTTTTTTTTTTTTAAAGATGACTGGTAAGGGGATCTTAACCCTTGACTTGATGTGGTCAGCACCACACTCTCCCGAGTGAGCCACAGGCCGGCCCTAATTTTACTTTAAAATAAACATTTTCTTATTCTTTGAAATGTTATAAATCAGGAAAATTACCAAGATAATAATTTGAAGAGATCACGTTTGTAAATTGATTGACAAAAAGGGGTATACTTGTCAAAGAGAAACAGAGTCAGACACTAGTTAAAGGTGGCAAAGATAGATTTTATTGAGTACTATTGCGATAGGGAAAAGAGACTTTAGTATAAAACTAAGCTCAATTCTAAATTCAGCGAAGACAAGTGTGGATTCCTAGCCAAAAAGCGGAGTGAAGGGGTCAGTGGATAGAAAATTACTATGAGCAGATATCAAGGTTAGAGAGATTCTTGCTAAACTGACAACAGAATTCTTGCTAAAAGCAGGCCAAGGTGATCAAATATCAAGGGTGGGGGCTGAGGAATTAGGTCAGATATCATGAATGACTGCATATCAAGGGGGAAGATTGACTTAGCAAGGTTCTGTGCTAAGACTGGCTTCAGCAGGCCAAGGATATAGCTCAAAGATGAGACCTGTTTGACAAGCAGGTTCAGAAGAACATGTCTAAAGTTTGGTCAAGGAGAGCATCTTTGTCATACACATACACTTACTGTCTTTGAAATGTGTACAAAATACACAGTTTGGAGGGGAAAAGCAGGTTAAAATAAATGCAGGTTAAAATATTTATGTAGTAGATGTGTGTGTGCGTACTTGTGTGTATGCATCTGTGACTGTGTGAGTCTGTTTCTAGGTCTCAAACTCTGTCAGCCTGTACACACACTCACGGGTGCAGCTTTCTCTCTATCTCAGAAAGGGGCTGGGCTTCCTGTCTTGGGGCTGACAGATCCCCAAAAGTGATGGATACAGAGGGACTGCTGATAATGTGTGAAAAATGCTAGAAGTTCTGACTGATGCCATCAAGCGATGTCCTTATCTTCTCCCACCACTCTTGCTGAGTCCTCATCTGAGACCTCTATAGCTGCAATTCAATTCTGGATGTGACCAGCAAAGAGGTAACTGTGTCCATTTTGCTTTTGGTTTTCTTTCTTCAAAATTAAAGCCCCTAATTTTTGAAATGAGAAAACAGGTGTTATTCTTTAGAGAATTTCATGAAACAGTTTGGAGAGAATACAGCCAGTTCTGTTTGGAAAATTCCTATTTACCTTAAAAGACTAAACATAAGCTTCATTTGATGTTCACTCCATATCTATATTTTGTTCACTGACCGTCTCCTCTCCTCCCTCTCTTCCCTCATCAGTGTTGGCTGATATGTCCACATTGCAGACACAGCCCCTCCCAGAGACCAGACCATTCAAGACTCCAAGACCCCACCCCTGTAAGTCTTCCCAAGACTTTCTCTCCACCCCCTCTCTGTCATCCCCTCTTCAAGATGCTATGGACAGACCTGCCCAGGCCAGTTTCCCTGAATCATGCTGTGAGTTCAGAGGCAGGCTGTTGCATAGTTAACAGAGACTCAGAGCCAAATATAGCTCCTAGAAGGAAGAGCGGTCCCAGGTAATGCCGGTGCTATTAAGAAACTGGATAAAACCATACTTCCAAAATTCCCTCAAAAGCAGCCCACTTCCTTTCCCTGCCAAGGCCCCCCTTCCCCAAGGCTCTGGCCTACATTTCTAGCCCTGTGTGCCAAGCACATTTCTCTAAGCAAACTGTACCACTGCCGCTGGCTGATCCCTCCATTTTCCAATCACTGCCGCTGGCTGATCCCTCCATTTTCCAATCACCCCAGAGCCTCATTAACATAAACGTATTATATTTGCGTGGGTTTTGTTTTCAGTACACACCGGATGGCATTTCATCTTCAGGAGGACAACTCTGTAAGGGAGTGGGGACAATGCCCTTTGTTAAGATGAGAAAGCTGTGTCTCCAAGATGGTGAGAACCAGGTCTGCCTCTCCTTTAGAAAAGCCAGCTTGCAGTAATTTGTGAGGAGAGTAAAGAGCTGAGATTCAGAAGACCCGATCCAGTTTATGAAAGTAGATAAAAGGGCTTGAATGTCCCAGGCTAGAGCTGATTATCCAGGTCCTCATACCGGTGTGTGGTCTTGCTTTATGAGATGCCAGCTGCTGACCTAGCTTCTCTCCTGCCCTCCTCTCAGGTGGAGGAGGCTGCTCTGTACCCTGACAGTGGGATCTTGAAAGTAGCCCTGACCACCTGTGTCCTTCAAAAGAGTCAACCCTATCCCACAAATGCCCTCTACCCCAGCCATGTGAGGCAACAATAATGCTGTTCTTGCTCACAAGACCAGGAGCCAGTTTCCGAGACATGCAAACAGAGCAGTGTCATCCCCTGACAGGGATTCCAGATGCCTCTGAGAAGGGGAAAGGTGCCACCCTTATCATTATGCATCATATCCATAAATGACTAGCCTGATTTAAGGCCATGGTTTTCACTCCTTTCTTACATCAAGGTCTCCTCCTCTCAGGGCTTTTTTTTTTTTAAATTAGGACATAGTTGATTGTACATATCTGTAGGGTATAGCATTGAATATCAATACCAGTGTGCAATATGTGATGCTCAAATCAGGATAATTAGTTTATTTATCATTGTATGATGTAACCAATTTTCATGACCCATTACTAGTTCCTCCCTTTCCCCCCTCCCTCTACCCCTTTCCCACCTCCAGCAACCTTGTTTCTGTTCTCATCTCTTTAAAAGTTCAATGTATTATTGTGATTGTTGTATCTTTCTTCTTTATTTTTTTTTCTTTCTCTTTCTTTCTCTTCTTCCTTCCTTCCTTCCTTCCTTCCTTCCTTCCTTCCTTCCTTCCTTCCTTTTTAATTTCTCAAAATGTATTGTACTTGATTATCATGCCCCTTTACCAGTTACTCACCACCCCATCCCCCCACCACATCGTGTCTGTTCTTTTGACTTAAATAGTTCAAGGAATTTTTGTAGTTATTCTGTCTTCTTCCCCCCCTCCTTTTTTTGTTTGTGTGTTATTTATTTATTTAGTAAATACATGTGGTATTTCTCTTTCTGTGCCTGGCTTATTTCATTTAACAGAATTTTCTCTAAGTTCATCCATATTGCTAAGAATGGCAGAATTTCATTCTTTTTTATGACTGAGTAGTATTCTGTTGTGTATATATACCACATTTTTCTTATCCAGTCATTTTTCAATGGACATTTATGTTGGTTTTATATTTGGGCTATTGTAAAAGAGCTGTGATAAACGTAGGAGTACAGGTATCCCTTCGACATGATGATTTCCATTCCTTTTGATATATACACAATAGTGGGATTGTGGGATCATATGGTAGTTGTTTGAGGAACCTCCATACTGTTCTCCATAATGGCTACACTAATTCACAGTCTCACCAACAGTATAGAAGAATACCCCTTTCCCCACATCCTACCAGTATTTGTTAGTCTCGGTCTTTTTGATAATAGCCAGTCTAACTGGAGTGAGATGATATCTCAATTTGGTTTTCATTGGTATTTCCCTATGCTGAGTGATGTGGAGCATTTTTTCATGTGTTTGTTGGTCATTCATATATCTTCCTTGGAGAAATTCCTTTTCAGCTCCTTTGTCCATTTTTTAATAGATTTACTTGTGTTTTTTTTTTACTGTTAAGTTGTTTGAGTTCCTTGTATATTCTCAGTATTAATCCTTTGTAGGATGCATATTTTGCAAATATTTTCTCCTACTCTGTTGGTTGTCTTTTTGCTCTGTTAATTGTTTCTTTTGCTGTGCAGAAGCTTTTTAGTTTGATATAATCCCATTTGTTTATTTTTCCTTTTGTTGCCTGTGCTTGTGGGATAGTATTCATAAAGTCTATGCCCAGTCCTACTTCCTGAAGTGTTTTTCCTCTATGTTTCCTTTTAGGAGTTATATAGTTTCAGGATGTACATTTAATTGTTTAATCCATTTTGAGTTGATTTTGGTATATGGTGATAGTACAGGTCTAGTTTCATTATTCTCCAAATGCATGTCTAATTTTCCCAGCACCATTTATCAAAGAGGCAGTCTTTTCCTCAGTGTACATTCTTGGTGACTTTGTAGAAGATGAGCTGGCTGTGGGTGCATGGGCTGATTTCTGGGTTCTCTATCCTGTTCCATGTGCCTGTTTTTATGCCAGTACCATGCTGTTCTGGTTACTACAGCTTTGTACTGTAATTCGAAGTCAGATAGCATTATGCCTCTGGCTTCATTTATATTTTATTTTATTTATTTATTTTTGTTCAGGATTGCTTTGGCTATGCAGGGTCTTTTGTTGTTCCATGTGAACTTTAGGATTGTTTTTTCCATTTCTATGAAGAATATCACTGGTATTTTAATGGGGATTATCTTTGAAGAATATAGATGCAAAGTTCCTCAATAAAATATTAGCAAATAAAATACAGCAACACATCCAGAAAATTATACACCACAATCAAGTGGGATTCCTCCCAGGGATGCAAGGATGGTTTAACCTACACAAGTCAATAAATGTGATATATCACATCAACAAAACCAAAGACAAAAACCATATGATTATCCCAATAGATGCTGTAAAAGCATTTGACAAAATTCAACATCCTTTAACAATAAAGACTCTCAGCAAATTAGTCATACAAAGAAAGTATCTCAACACAATTAAAGCCATATATGACAGACCCACTGCCAGTATCGTCATGAATGGGGAAAAGTTGAAAGCTGTTCCCTTAAAAATGGGAACAAGACAAGGATGCCCACTCTCGCCACTCTTATTTACCATAGTATTGGAAGTACTAGACAGAGCAATCAGGGAAGAGAAAGAAATAAAGGACATACAGATTGGAAAAGACAAAGTCAAAATTTCCCTGCTTGCAGATGACATGATCCTATAGTGAGAGACCCCTAAAGTCTCTACAAAAGACTTTTATAGTTGATAAAAGATTTCAGCAAAGTTGCAGGTTACAAAATCAACATGCAAAAATTAGTTGCATTTTTATACTCCAACATGAACTAGCAGAAAAAGAAATCAATAAAGCTAACCCATTTACATTAGTCACCAAAAAAATAAAATACTTAAGAATAAAGTTTACCAAGGATGTGAAAGATCTCTATGCAAAGAATTACAAATCACTGTTGAAATTAAAGAGGACACAAGAAAATGGAAAGATATTCCATGCTCTTGGATTGGAAGAATTAACAATGTGAAAATGTCTATACTACTACCCAAAGTGATACACAGATTCAATGCAATACCTCCCAGGAGTTTCTAACAGCTGACAGCTCCCTAGTATCCCTTCCCATACCTACTTCCCGAAAAGCACACACCTTCAGAGCCACAAACAGAGCACCACTTAGCACACAGAAAATAATTCAGGGAGTGAGAGAAGTAGAGGCAGCCTCAGGAGCCCACAAAGGAGCTGCCATCCCCAGTTGATTTTATCTTGTTAATGATAGAGCATCATCAATCATTTTCCATCTCACCATCTCATTCATGAAGTTTGGGGTCAGGGATAAAAATGAACACCCCATTTCCACTTAATAAACTATTTTGTGTCTTCTCATTCCACCAGCAGGATAACATGACAGAAGTATGGTTTCCCTTTAAACTCTTGTAATACAAGATACTGCAGAAGAACAAGAGGTATGAATCTCTAAGTTTAAGGATCATCTGAGAGAACTTTTCCAATGTGTTAGGTCTGGGGAAATGAGCAATCAGATTGGCAATAAAGGCAAAAGTTGGTTAACACCTGGTGCAGGTTGAATGAGGGGGAAATGTGCTTTTACATATTCTGTAGGTGCCAAATGGGTGTATCCATTTTCTGAGGCCCGTATTATTATGGCTTCATAACTTTAATGGCCTTGATACAGAAGTCCTATTTCCACCAACAAGGGAGTTTTAGGTAAATGTTTAGAAAAGGATCTCCAAGGTGATTCTGATGTGCATCCTGGAAAAGGGGCCCTATCTGAGGGGTCAGGGCAAGAGCCACATTTGTTCCCTGATCTAGAGAGGAACAAATTAGTTGGAGGACAGACAGCTAATATTCACGGACCCGATTGTTTAGAGGGTCCATCTCCATGTTCTTCACTTTAGTGTCTGAATTTAATCTTCACAACAATCCTGCTAGTGAGGTATCACTGTTCTCTTTTCACAGGTACATTTGACTACAATGCACTTGTTTCCAAGCACAGAGCTTGGTGGCAAAGAGATTGCTCCCCATACAAACTGACAGAGCCAGGATAGAACCAGGCAGCCTGGGTATCGTGTGCAGGAATGGTCAGGGTTCATAATATCAAAACAGCCTCAAGGTCACCTTATTAGAGACACCTCTGAAACACTATTTTCAGAAGAAGAAAAGGTGCAAAAGAGCACTTACTCTAAGATTTCACACGTATTTATAGCTAAAAACATGCAATTACATATTTTACTTCTCTCACAACAACTCTTTGAGGAAAGCATCATTATTCCTAATTTACAGATGACAAACTCAGACTCACTGATTGAAGTCAATTTTGCAAAGTCATCTAATAAGGAGCAGGAATGAGATTCTACATCTCACCCTCCCCAAAGGACACCTGAAGTTCCCTTTATTAATGACCTCCAGGATTTAAAGAATTGTAGTTTTATATGTCTGTAGTCTTGTGCCCACATGAGAACTCACTCCACAACCCTTCCCTCTTTGAAGAAGTTGATGGTGCAGATGAAATCCTGGTGCAAGGTACTGTAGGTGGTAATGGGTCTTGTATCAGAATTAAGGGCTTTGGATTCCTGCTTCTTTATCTTTGCTCCCTATTCATTTCAGGTTTAGTAGAAAACTGCTTTCCCAATATCAATCTAAAAAATCAAATATAGCGATAGAATATGATAGAGTGTTAAATGAAATGGTTTAATAATCTTTTTCTCGCTCCCCTAATCCCTCAACAAAGTCATCCTGCAATATAGAAATAGTTCCAAAACTTCATTCATAATGTAAGTGTGAGTACGTTCTACTTCTTACTGCTGCATTTCCAGGTGGTCTCTATGGCAGTTATGTTATTTGGTTTAGGTAACAGTCATCAGTTCCCTGGAGAAGGAGAAAGTGGGCCAGGATGAACATTCATTGAAGTCCTACTACATGCCATATACTCTGCACAATTTCCCATTTGCCCCTCACTACACTTCTGAGAGATGACGAAAGGCAAGATAACAGGCTAGGAAAGTATTCTAGTATCACACATTAAGTAAGAGGCAGAAATGGGGCTTCAACTCTTGCCCTCATCACAATATACAATGCAATCTCAACTGGACCAATATCACCTCCAAGGGGCTGAAAATCGGTTCTTGACGGTAGGGGAATTATAGATATTACAGTGATGTGTGTCACTACAAGGACCATAGTACATAAACAACACTTCATCTGTAGATTTAAAATTTTGTGATCTGGGCAAAAAGAGTTGATAAGGAAAAAAAAATGTCTAAAAATCTTCCAGGCTGGCCAGTTAGCTCAATTTGTTAGAGAATGGTGTTATAACACCAAGGTCAAGGGTCTGGATCCCCATACTGGCCAGCCAAGAAAATATTAAAAAATACCAATAAATAAAAAGCCTCCTTAGTGGAGTGATAATGAAAGAAGGTGGAGTAATGTTTTACATACCTCTTCTGTAGATGATGTGCCACCAAGGCTTAGGGTCTGGTAATTTTACATCCTCCTGGAAGCTCACTCAACAACCCCTCTTGATGATAATGATGAGGATAATGATGATAATGATGGTGGAAATGAAATCATACCCCAGGGTATAGGAACTATGTGAATTGACTAGGTTTTAAGGTGGCAAACAGACAGGGTTCAGTCACAACATCAGGTGTCTTCTCTGGGATAGATGACCTGCAGGGTGGGAAACTGATGCTGACAAAATTGCTATAAGCAAAAGGTATGCTAATTTGTATCTCCTTTTATTTCAACCTTTAATCGAGTAACCTATTATTACATTCATAGTTTATTTTACAGTATAGGAATAAGGAAATATTAAGTAAATCACAGAAACTACTTTGAATGCTTGCTCAGTAATGAAACCTGGAATGACTCTACAGCTTTTCCCATTGTATCACGAAGCCAACGGGGCTCCAGTTGCCCTAATCTTTTTTGGCATTGGTATTTGATGCTTCCCAAGCAATTACTTATTTTTTATAGAGAGTTGTAGTAGTTTTAAATTATAATATCATTGAAAATTTTAAAACACTGTGTGACAAATTTCTTATTCTCACTGCCTCCTGCTCTCACTTGGAGCTGTAGAAAAGAAGTGCCTATCAAGATAGAGCTAAATGGGTTTCCAAAAAGCTGGGAAATGTTGGAAACCCACAGCCCTGTACTATGACTTCAGGAGACCACCTTTTCTAGAGTTCTGAAATATTCCCAAACTTCATCCCTAACATAAACCATTGCCAGAGAGCACTGAGCAATTACAAGGTTCTCTAGCACTTGAATCAAAGAAATTGAAATATTGTCTTTGCTGAGGAAGAAGAAGGATGAGGGATACATAGGATGTGAAACTGCCTGTGAGTGGGTAGTTTCTTAAGGACTGTGGGAATCGTTCAGTGGAATTGGGAGAGAGGATATTTTCCTATTTATCAATGACTGAAAACCTTGGTAGAATCCTAGAGTTGTGAAAACAGAAAATATGAGTGTGTGAATCTGTTCGCCTCACCTCCTCCCTGATTCTTTTTCCCTTGGTATCTCTCACTCTCCCTCTAAACTCATCTTATGCCAGAGGACTGAAGTGAGCATTTTGTAAGGACAGTCATCCTGTATCTAAGTCCATGTGCACATGTTTAACCACTTCCTTACGATGTGCACTGCTTTAAAGATTTTTCCATCTTTCTTGACAATCTAATACCCAGAAAGATTTGATGATTGCTGTTCCATGAACTCAAATTGTGATGATTGCCTAAAGTTCTAAGTCAGAAAGAAGCATGGCCTTGCTGAAATTGGAGTACAAAGTGAGTGAACTGACTCTGGTGTAGAAGGGGTAGACAGGAACTTTACTTAGTATGGGGGTAACAGCGTGGGAGGAAGAGCACAGGACCTGGGGTCAGCAGACCTGGGTTCCAGTTCAAGTTTTACCAACTATATGTAAAAACATATCAAGGTCTTCTCTCTAAAGACAGCAGTCATTCTTATGTGGCAAATGGGTCCCAGACTAGCATCATGTTAGGCAGTCCTGATCCAAGATCTCATCAAGCCAATCTAGAGCCCCTGCAGTATAAAAGACAGTGAAGCTCCTTACTTCCGGTGTCATTTAAACCCGGCCTCCTGAAATTAGAGACCTATGCTTATCGAACAGTGGTTTTTACTTTCCTCTTCAGCATGTACCCCTCAAAGCCTGGATAGGCTCCTTGGGGGAACCTCTGAATAACTTCAGGAAAGGAGAAAGTACCCCATATTCTGGTAAGGGACAAAGAGACTGATGGAGAAATCTGTTAACCATTTCCAAGAGCCCTGAGTTGAGTATCTTCTTTGTAATCATTTCATGTGCACCAGATTGGCCTACAGAGCTCTATTACTACTTGCAGGAACTTGTGGGCACTTACCTGTATCTTTCTCAACACAAGAGCACTAGGGGTGGTATATGCTCAGTAGACACTGCTGTTTGATGAGTGAACAACAGAGTGGGAAGGTCAATTGTTGATTGGGGAGAATGGGGCCAGTTCTCAGAAATAGGAGCACAACACCAAGCCACTACCCACCCCCCCAATCCTTTTGCAGATTCTACAGAGGAAAAAACACAGCATATAAAGTCACTCAGGACTAGCATCATTCTGTATCCTGCCACCTAATGCTCCTGGATTCACACTTAGAAAAGTTTTCTCCACTTCCAGATCATAGAATTCACTCATGTTTTCTTCTAACACTTACATGACTTCATTTTCACATTTAAACCTGAGCCATTTGGAATTTACCCTGACTTAAGATGAAGGAATGGGTCCATTTTTACCTTTTTAAACATATGGTTACCTAGTTATTACAATACCACTTTTAAAAAATTTTTTATGTATGTTTATTTTTATTGACACATTGAAATTTCACATATTTATGGGGCACAATCTGATGTTTTGATGCATATATATGTTGTATAATGAATACCACTTCTTAAATCATCAATCATATCTCCAATGATTTGTAATGCTGCCTTAAACACATAGTAAATTTCCAAATATAATTAGTCCTATATCATCATTTTTCTTCTGTCTTCTTAGTTGATTTATGAGCCAGTATCACACTCATATATTGCACATTCTTTATTACATACTTTAGAATCTGGTAGGACCATGCCCTCTCTTCACTCTTCTTTTCAAGGTTTATCTAATTAGTTTTGCTGTTTACTCAGCTAAATAAATTTGATAATCAACTTGTCTAAGTCCATAAAAAGACCTAATGGTATTTTTATTGGGATCACATTAAATTAATAAATTAACACAAGAAAATTGGTACCTTTATGATACTGAGTCTTCTTACACAAGAATGTCTTATGTCTTTCTATTTGTTCAAGTCTATTTTTGTGTTTAAGTGTTTGGTATTACTTCTTAAGTTTATGTCCAGTCATTTTTTTTTTCTTTTTCATTATACCTTCTAATTTTTTTGTTTGTATGTTGAAAGCTATTGATTTTTTATGTTGATGATATAATCTGCTACTTTACTAAATTCTCTTTTTGTTTGCTGTAATTTTTCCATTGTTTCTTTGGGAATTCCAAATAACCAGAATTTTACCCCTTCTTTTGCTTCTAATTGCTTACTCTTGCTAATAGTATTGGATAATACCTCCCACACAATGTCAAGTATTAGAGGAGATAAGTTAGCATCTTGTCTTGTTTTTGTCATTAGCAGGAAACCTTTAGAAGTTCTCCAATAAGTACGATACTGCCTTGTTATCCAAGGGGTGTGTGTGTACGTGTGTGTGTGTGCACGTGTGTGTGTATAGTCATGTTAAGAAAGTATTCACTCATTCCTATTTTCTTGAATTCCTTAAAACATGAATTCGTGTTGATGCTGTCAAAACCTTTTCCACATCTACAGAGCGAATCACGTAATTTTTCTCCTCAGCTTTATTGATACAGTAAATTATATTATTGGATTTCATAATATTGAAGCACATTTGCATTCTTAGAATAAATTCCACAGTGTCATAATCTGGAGGTGTATGTGCATGCGTGTTCGTGTACTGTAGGATTGTGTTTACAATTTAAGAAACTTCCTTCAGGCTCGCTGGATAGCTCACTTGGTCAGACCATGACATTAGTAACACCAAGGACAAGGGTTCAGATCCCTGTACCAGCCAGTTGCAGAAAAGAAAAGAAACTTCCTTCATATTCTTATATGACATTGATCTGTGATTTTAATTTTTGGTGTAATCATTGTTAGGTTTTTGGGATCAGTTATATAATTGCTTCATCATCTTATCATGAAAAGTTTGGTAGAATATTCCTTGGGAATAATCCAGTCCTGTGCTTTTCTGTGAGAGAGGTCTTTAACCAATTTCTCTATTTCTTCTACAAAATTGGTCTGTTTAGACTTTCTGTCTCTACTGGAACAATTTGGCTAAGTTGTAATTTTCTAGAAATGTATCTTTTTTTTTTTTTTACATTTTTAAATATACTTGAATAGAGTTGTACAAATTATTTACTGAAAAGCCTTGAATCTTCCCTTTGTTTTGAAGACCATTTCCCACATGTCATTTTAAATATTTTATATTTATCCTTTCCCTCAGGTTTTCTTGATAAATATACACACTGGTTTTTACATTTTGTTATTCCCTTCTGAAATAAACCTGCCTTTATCTTTAAGTTCTACTATAGTTCTCTTTAACTCCTTTATTTCTGATTTACTTTTAATAATTCCTTCTGGCTGCATTCTTTAGTTTCTAGTACAGTTCTTTACCTGGTTTTTTAATTAAATATTTAGTTCATTTATTTTAATTTTTATTGTTATAGGTACTTTTCCTATAAAATTTACTTTAACAACTGTTCTAGCTGTAAATTCTTATATATTATATTTATATCGTCATTATTCTCAGTTTCTGCAGATTTAATTTTAAATATAAATTTAAGTAAATGTGTAAAATTTGTTTAACAGCATCAGAAACACCCAATTTTCATAAATGTTCATACTTATCTATAAGTAGATGTATTACTTAATATCAGGCTTCGGAATTCAGCATATCGATCTACCCTCTGCATTGTGTTGTTTAGGTCCTCTGAAAACTTACTAAAATTTTTGGCAACGTTATCATTCTTGAGATGAGGGAATTTTGTTAAAATCATTAACTATTAGTGTGTTTCTTACTACCTCTCCTTGCACCTCCTTTATTTTTTGTGCTATAAATATTTTTGCTATGTGATTGGGTACATAAAGATTAATAACTTACATCTTCCTTGTGAATTTTATCCTTTTGCTTTATCAAGTATACTCTTTTAAACCACTTTAAGCCATTTTGTTGTCAAGTCTACCTTCTTAAATATCAAGATTGTAATCCCTGCTTTCATTTTATTTAAAATTGTCTGATATATATTTGCTAAATTTAAATTTTTAACCTGTATAAATGCCTTTGTTTTAGATATATCTTTTGAAAAAGAATAGTTTTGAACTTCAATTCAGTTGGCAATCTAATTTTTTTTTCCTTTACTAGGTAAGATATGCCCATTTACATTTTTTTATTTGATCAAAATATTTGGATAGTTGGGCTCAGTTCTGTTGTAATTGTTAAACATGCATGTAAATTATATATAGATATAATTTCACTACAATTTTCATTAGATTGTTTTAGTTACTTTCCTTTTTTTGTTTGTATTTAGAATAGTTATTACTTTTTTCTAATGGTGACTTTTATATTAACTTCTTCATATTCTATTTAATATTCTTGATATGAAATGCACACTTCTTCATGAATAAAGAAATGTGCAAATTATATCGAGAGATGATTTTTAAAAATATACATACCTACTTCTATGGACTGATTGAATTGTGTCCCTCGAAGTCCATATATTAGAAGCTTAATTTCCACTGTAATGGTTGAGAGTGGAAAATCCTATTATGGTAATTGAAAAGTGGATCCTTGAAGACGTGAGTAGATTGTAGGACCGTGCAGTAGTGCATGGATTAATAATAGTATTCATGGATGTGGCTCTGAGGACTTTAAAAGGAGAGCACTTGATTCACACAGTACTTTGGATGTAAGGTGTTAATATGAAATATTATGCCTTTATATGTTTAAAAAACACATTCAAGAACTTATAAAGAAATTCTTACAAAAATATTTTAGTATATATGAGCTAAGGTGTTAAGCATACTATTGTTTGAATAGAAACCATGGTAAAGGAGCTATATTTTCATCATTAGAGTACTGATAAAAAATGGGGGAATGCATCCATACATTTAAACAACTGATTAATTTTTAAAAAGTAAATTTTTGTTGTGAAGTATTTTGAAATGTTATTACAGAAACATATTTACATCAAAAAATGATAATAGTAAGTGCAAATTCAGCATACAAAGTTCATAAATGGTCCAGATCCATTTTTGCTAAAATAGCTTTCTACATATTTATCCAGAGGTCTCAAAAAGTTTTTAATTCCTTTTTTTGGTGGTGGTGGTGGCTGGCCAGTACAGGGATCGAATCCTGGACCTTGGTGTTATTTAGTACCATGTTCTAAACAACTCAGCTAACTGGCCAGCCCTTAAAAGTTTTTTAAGTACGATCTTTTTGTTCCTCTCACACAGAGCTTTCTCCTCAGCACAGTGAAAGGCTGCACATTTGCCCTGTACACTGACAATGCCCCTTTTCCACCCAGACTTCCAAAAAGCTCCATAGATTGGGCTTGGTCCACAGACCCTCCCTTGCACCTTCCTGTTCAACAGTGTTCACGATGCAGTTCAGGCAGGAGGTAACCGAGGGAAAATGCGGGCACCAAAGCAGAATCTGGGCAGCTATGTCCATACTTTCCTGAAGAGGGGATGACTGAGAGGGCATGGGAGAAGGTCTGGGATGTCTGGACAGAGGTGGGGTAATGTAGAGTGCCCTGCTCTCTGGGACGACCCATCCACAGTGTGGATACGTCAAACTATACTGATGAGGGAAAAGGTAAATCAATCAAAGCAATGTAGACTTGGGGTCAACAGCAAATGGAACTGCTTTAATATACATACAAATTTTCCAGGCAGAACTGGTATCTTTGTAAACACACCATTCCAAAAGATGTTACTCTTGTAAAATTTACTCCTTTTCCTTAAAAAAGAAAATTGGAAATGAAGTCACCTTTTGGGCAGAACCAACATTGCAGCCCTAAGAGTCTCAGACCAAGGGGTTCAGGAAGGAAATGGAGGTTGGGAACTTGACTTAATGGGAATCAGCCAGAATTTTCTGGAATTATTCACCTAATGGTAGAAATCTAGCTGTATCCATCATTTTCTTGGGATATCTAAAACTGAGATTAGTTCTAGCTCCCATCTGAATTGAAGATAAAGGTGGATCTGTGAGAGTGTATTTGGGGTGATAGAACTAGAATAGACACAAACAAACATGTGTGCACACATACACACACAACACTTGCAAATATGCTGTCAAAGCAATTGTTTTTATCTATTTTGTTTCCCCATAAAATTGAATACAATAAATTCTTTTTCAAAGTAATGAACATAGTCATATGTGCCCATTACTTTTGTCACATTTCACAAGTATTTTCTCTTTAAAATTTTTAATCAAAACGCCTTTTTGACTTAATACAAAATTTCAAACAATATGTGAAAATTTATTTATAAATTTAAATTAATCTTCATGTCTCACTGGCCTGACTCCTACCTTCTGGCTCAAAGGAGTCTGTTGTCAATAGAATAATGAACACTCTGCAGATGTGTCCCTTTAAGTGAGGTGTACATGAATATATTCACCTAAACAAAAAAAGTCTTCTCCAAAAGTAAAATCACATTACCTATCATGGTTTGCAACTTTTCTTTTCTGCTTAATATGCGTTCTAAAGATTTATTTATATTTGCGTCTTATTAGTTCTTGTGGTTTTAGTATATTTAAAATGCTTATTGTTCCTCTTTATTTTTATGTGAGTTATTTGTTGAAATTATTTGCCAATCTCTGTAAGTACATGTGCTTCACAAACCATGGATATTAAGCTAATATATGAGGTGTAGTTTGCAAATGGTTTTCTCTGATTGTCACCCAGTTCTTAGTGTTTTTTTTTCAGTTAAAATGTGTATTTAAATTTTACTAATATTGTGATTTTTAAAACTATACAGGTCACAGTTTTTAAAATAATATTAAACAATAGGAGTCAAGACAAAATGGGAAAAAAATTTAGAGTAATTCCAGAGGAGTAAGTTGCTGATCAAGAGATAACAAAATTGTCTCCCTGATTTATATGCACTCCCCTAAATTTAGCACCCTAATACATGAATAATGGTCATAATGATGGATAACTTGAATAGCAGTTAGGATTAAAGGAGATGAAATATGAAGTACATTTGCTCAAAGTATTTTGGTACATAATACATTCCTTCCCTCCAGCTCACCTGTCCCAAGGCCAACACCTGAGCTTCTGCCTGAGGCCACTCACTGCTTCAGGAATCAGCCAACTCATGTCTCTTGGCACAAAGGGTGGGATTTTATCTCTTCTGTCATCTTCATCACTAAGAGGGGTTATTGAGTGAGGACCGGTGGGGCCGCAATTTCAGGAGGTATAATGTAACCATTTCTCAAACCCTGGAAGCCCATCTTCTAAAAGGGAGGCTGCTCAATGCCCTCTAGGAAGGAAGAGGGAAAGCTGGAACCTCACTCCAATCCTGTCACTTATCTGGAGACATGACTTAGGCTCAGTAAACCTGAGCTTGGTCATCTGTAAAATGTTCCTAATCATACAATCCTTACAGAGCTGTCTTGAGGAGTAAGTGAGAAAACCTGTCCAGAGTATATAGCATAGGATGGAAATTCAATGGCCTTTTAAATCTTGAGACACCAGCAATAGGGACTGGCTGAGTCTCAGGGCTAAGCCAAGTATTGAGAAAATTTATTTCTCACTGTTTCTCTTAATGAGAATACAGACATCTAGAAGTAAATATCTCTCTGATGTGCCTTGAGTTCAAATTTCTAGAGACAGAAGGTTCTCTACATTCCTGGGTGTTATCAGACGCTCATATGAGATGTTCAACATCACACCTCTAAGCAAACCCAAATCTAGTTCCCCACTCTAAAAAAACAGGTGTGTCTATGAGCTCACCTGGTGAACTCAGTGATAGATCACACCAGGAAAGGAAGACATGGTATTTGCCTAGTGGCTGCTTCTAGAGTGCTCTGTATGTTAATGTATTTATAGAAAAATTCTGGACCTGTATCATAGTTGTCATTGCAGGAGTCCTCAGATCATGCATTATCCTGCCTGTAGTGGATTGAATTATGTTCCCCAAAACTCACCAAAGCTTGAATTGTGTCCTCCAAGTTTTGTGTATTAGAAACTTAGCCTCCACTGTGACCGTTAAGAGGGTGGGAAATCCTATTATGGTAATTGAAAGGTGGAGCCTTGGGTCGGCCCCGTGGCTCACTCGGGAGAGTGCGGCACTGGTAGCCCTGAGGCCACGGGTTCGGATCCTATATAGGGATGGCCGGTGCAGATGACACCGAGCCGAGGGTTGCGATCCCCTTACCGGTCAAAAAAAGGAAAGGTGGAGCCTTGAAGAGGCAATTAGATTGTAGGACTGTGGAATAGTGAGTTGATTAAAAATGGTGGTGAGGGGTGTGATTCTGAGGGCTTTAAAAGAAGAGGATAGTCTGTCTTACTTGATCTCTCTGCTCCACCATTTTCACAACGGGGTACCCTGCTGTCCCTGTCGCTACCACCAAGGCCTTCACCAGCTGTGCTCCCTGGATTTTGAACTTCCCAGCCTCCAAAACTGTAAGCAAATAAATTTCATTTTCTTTATAAATTACCCAGTTCCATGTATTTTGTTATAAGCCACAGAAATAGAGTAATACATTGCCCCATCATACCAGGATTTCAGCCACCTCCTGCATCCTTGAGGGACAAAAATCCAAGAGTTGCTAGTGTCAGTCAAAGTAAATTAACTACCTGGTTGAGAAATAAAATAAGAGGGTTTATTTGATAACACCTTAGGACTGCATCCCAGAAGATACTGATTCAGGAGGCCTTAAATTATGTGCTCCAATGAACACCAAGAGGTGTTGGGCCCATTTTTAGGAGCAAACATTATCTGTGAGCCACATGGTGCCTATGGGTGGAGGATAAAGATGGCGCCCGCGGGAAGTAGGGGAGGCGTAACCCAAGATAGCTCCAAAAGGTTTTTATTGGTCCTCCAGTATTTCCGCACTCATGAACCCTGCGTGATTGCTATGCTCAACATGTTAGTACAAAATGCATGCCCGTGTGATCCTTTAATTGATTGGTTAGTTCATGGAAAGCCCCTACTTGCTTGCTTATATAAATTGCAGTGTAATGGCAATAAAGTGGAACTGCCCTGACAGAACCCCTGCCCCGTCTGAGTGTCTCTTTCATGGGGCTGGGTTGGCGGGCAGCAGGCTCACTTTTCCCCAAGATCCCTCAGTCCCAACACCGGGCATAATCCTGTTGGCTCCTTCTCCTTCTGGGTCTGCAGGAGGACCCCAGACGTGCCCCTGCAAGAGGTATTTAAAGGAAATGATCACAAAAAGGAGGGAGAGGTTAGAAAAGTTGTGATTGGTGTTAATGTGTGTCAAACAGCTTTGTCCATAAGGGATTGGTCATAACGCTTCTTTGACATTAGCATTGTTCAGTATCCTTCTTGTTTGGCAGAAAGTAGTGGAAAGTAGCAGTCAGCAGACTATTTACCCAGGAAGTTGCAACTTATTCTACATGGTTAAATGCAAAGTTTCAGAGTGTTCCCATTTAAGACTTGCCTGAAACTCAAGCTGAGATGGCCTTCTGGCTTCATTTTAGGTGCATTGACTGGACCAATATCACTTTCCCTTGTCGTTAGCCTTTACCTGACACAATTGTCCATGCTTTCATTCGCTTAGAACTAAATACGTACTGAGCTCAAGACCAATGCTATTCCATTGGAGGTGTCTCATTGGTTATGGAGTGGAAATGAGTAAGAAGGGAAATGAATATATGGGCAACTTCAAGGAATAAATCTGAGATGAGATGGCTTCTTCACATTGACTTTTAACCTTGCTCAAATTTCAAGGTATTGAAGGTTTTTGATAATCCCTCCTTGGGGGCTGGCCAGTTAGCACATTTGGTTAGAGTGTGGTGTTGGTAACACAAAGGTCAAGTATTCAGATCCCCATACTGGCCAGCTGCCTAAAAAAAAAAGAAAAAAAGAAAAAAGAAACAGAAAAAGCATATGATAAAAAAAATAATCCCTCCTTGGACCCCTTATTGCCCATTCAGTCACAGGATTGATATCCATTCATTTTCTCTCTCTCTCTCTCTCTCTCCCCCCCCCTTCAAAGACTCAAAGACAAAGTTCCAAAAAGAGATTTCTCCATTTCCTTTCAACATTCTTCACTTCCCACTCCTTATTCCACTGGGTTATGTCTTCTGTCTCCACAAGTGCTGTCATCAAGATCACATTTTAGTTATTTGTCACTAGGTTTAGCTAGTTTGTATAAATATATTAATATACTGAGTATTACTTCAAATTAACTCATATGGGCTGGCCAGTTAGCTCAATTGGTTAGAGCCCAGTGTTAGAACACCAAGGTCAAGGGTTCAGATTCTCATATTGTCCAGCAGCCAATGTAACTAACTAACTAAATAACTAAACAAATAAATAACGCATACAATATGCTTTGTTTTGCAGACTCCATCTTTCACTCACCAACAAATTTTTGACAGTTTCTCAGGCTCTGAAGCATGCTCTGGGACTGGATAAAACCCAAGCTGTCATACTTCATAACTGTGCAATCTTGGGCAAAGTCCTGATTTTCTCTGCCCTGAAGTTTTCATCTATATGAGCTGGCTGGTTTTCTCAGTGGTTAGAGCACAGCCTTATAACACCAAGGTCACAGGTTCAGGTCCCTGTACCAGCCAGCTGAAAAAAATAATTCATTTATAAAATGGGGATAAGCAGGAGTATCTGTCTGATAAGGGTTCTGTGAGCACTAAATGAGTCAATACATTAAAAACAATTAATACATGATACATTTTACTCATTTTTATTTTCTTTTTATATCTTATTGGCACTAGTATCCTTCTAGCCATAAGAAAAAGACAGACTGATACTTATTCATAATCATTTATTTTTTAGTTCTGTTGTTATTGAGCATACTGTATTAGTTTTTTACATTGCCTATAACATACATGGGTACTTCAAAAAGTTTATGGAAAGATTTGTATTATCTTTTAATTCTATTTTACACGAATTTTTGAAGTATCCTTGTATTACCATGTACTGGGTGGCTTAAAGCAATAGAAATTTATTATCTCACAATTACTGAGACCAGAAGTCCAAAATCAAGGTTTCAGTATGGCCATTCTTCTGCCAATGGCTCAAGAGAGGAAACTTTCCTTGCCTCATCAGCTTCTGGTGGCCTTGGCTTTTCTTGGTTTCTGACGACATAACTCCCATTTCTGCCTCCTTCTGCACATCACGTTTTTCCCTGTGTCAGATCTCGTTCTCCTTTCTCTTATAAGGATATCAGTCATTGGACTTAGGGCCCACTCTAAATCCAGGATGACCTCATCTTGAGATCCTTTAATACATGTGCACAGACTCTATTTCCAAATAAATTTGCATTCTTACTGGGAGTTGGACATGTCTTCTTGAGGCACATAATAAAATCCACTACAGTGATATAAGTTAAAAAACTAAAATGATAATGATATAAATGCATTCATGCATGCATAAATATGTAAATAGTTGCTTGAGAAAACTTCTAGAAGAACATAATGCACTTAAAAACATTACCAGGGCTTATTGGGCACTATGTTTAGGGTATTGTTATTTTATTTCTTTCCTATGTTTTCTATTTTTATCTTTAATAAACACATGTTGTTCTTATAAATATACAAAATAATGAAATCATCAGTAATAGTAAGCAATTCCTGCCCCACCCACAGGAAAACCACTCACTGTAGAGCAGGAACATCCTTGAGGCACAGAAAGGGAGACAAGATGCTGGACAGCCCCTTCCACAGTATTACAGGACACATTTCTCAAAATTCCAAACCACAGCATTTTTTTCAATATTTTAAATCTCTGCCTAGTAAACTGGAAAAAAATAGTACCTCAGTTTTATTTATTTTGCTTTGTCCTAATCAACTGTAAGTTTGAATATCTTATCATAAGAGAGGCAGTAGCAGATATGGTTAGAAGCAATGTATCAGGAGCCACACAGCCTGTGTTCAAATCTAAGATGCAGGCCGGCTGGTTAGCTCAGTTGGTCAGAGCACCTTGTTCATAATACCAAGGTCAATTATTCAGATCACCATACTTGCCAGCCACCAAAAAAATAAATAAATAAATCTAAGCCTCGCCACTCACTAGCCCTGCCCTCCCTGTGCCTCAGTTCCATTATTTAAAGTCAGGCCACAAAAGCTCTTCCTCATAGGTTGTGCAGAGGATTAAATGAGTAAGTGCAGGTTTAGTACTTATAACAGTGTAGGGAAATGAAAAAGCTAGGAATAAATATTAACACTTTTCATCATTATTATCATACTTCAATTGAACCTTAGTGTTTCTACTGACATTTTTACTATTATGTGGAGTTATATTGATTGGCATGGATTAACTTTTATAATGAGATGTTTCTCAAAGAAAAAGCTGTTTATAAAACTGTAAGTAGGATATAATCTCATTGCTATTCATAAACATTCATGGCTATACTTGTATAGTAAAATATCTGAAAACAAATGTACACTCAAAATCACTTATCCATGACTAGTAGATTTCTAAGAGTTTCTAATGATTTTTTCCTGTCCTGTATTTTTCATTTCTATCTACAATGAAAGTGTATTGGTTTTCAAAGTGAAAATAATAATATAAAGAAAGAAATATTCCCAGCTCTACCCATAAGAAAGCGGCTTGGTATCAGGATGGAAAACATCCTTAAGCCAAGGAAATTCAGTAATAGGGTGGCTGGGATTCATACATTAATGTATGAATTTATCCACATGACAGCCTCAAATGGGTGGCTTCAGAAAAATTACAGATGCCCAGGGGAATGGCAATTATGTCTCTCAAATGAATCTTAAATTCAGCAGTCAGACGACGTCTCCACTTTGCCAGGATTTTAGTGAATATTATGAGATGAAAGGAGTTTCATGACATGCTTCTCCCTGCACTCTCCCAAATAAAGCCCCTTGAATTAAAAGCAGGTTTCTCTGTTTAGTCATCTGGTTATCCAAGCAGTGAATGCCACAGGGCAGGGATAGGGGAAGGGGCCGCATGGAATTGCCTAGCGCTCAGCACCACAGCTTCCAGAGGGAGAATGCTGACACAGCAGGATTCAGAGTAAAAGTTAAGTCACAGCCTCAATCTGCCAAGGGCCCCAATAGCAATCAACACACATGACTATAAACCCTCTGAAGTGCCTTCCTTGTGCGATTAAAAATTACAAAAGAAAAGAAAAATATACACATGCCTAGCACTTATAATACAAAATAAGTTTAAGTTTAAAATGGATGCATTCCTAAACCTGTTACCAAACTCAGGTCTGGCTGCCTGCCCCCTCGAGAAGGACGGAAAAAGACTCAGAAGTGAAATGGTTGGTGTTTAGAAAAGCAGATGTATTTTGCTGAAGGAAATGGTAGGCTATCCCATCTCACACTTAGATCTACTGAGGGGGTTTTAAAGAGGGGGTTGAAGGAATGGAATGTGGGAAATGAAAAGCAGGAAAGAAAGGTGTCATGAGCTTCAAGAGCTTCATGAAAGGTCTCAGGTGCAAAGCCTAGTTTCTGTTTTCATCTTTGCTGTTATCTCAGGGTCCTGCAAGATTTTTGTTTGCTCCAGAGCACAATCAACTTTGCAAAGTTTTTTTGTGCAGCTTCGCAGAGGTCTGTTTGACTTGGTTGGTGTCCAGGGTCAGCTTCCAGACATTTGGCCTTGATCACTTCTCAAATCTCTGCAAGTCCCAAAGAAAGAACTGTTAGCTTTGCAAAGTACTGATTAGCTTCTCAGCCTTGTTCTTCTATTTAGCAAACAAGATAAGAAAGTCTAGGGATGGAAAGAAAGAGTGGAGAAAAAAAAAAAAAAAACTATCCTTTTTAAAATTTCTCCACCCCTGCAGCCCCAGTAGTTTTAGGTCCCAACATGGCTTAAGTCCTGCTCACTCCAACAAACTATCCAAGGCGTTTGGGCAATAGTCGGGACATATAAAAACTAACACCCTGAAAATACTGTCTTCTTTCACCAGAATGGCCCAGATTAGGTTCTGGATGTAGAAGTAAGACCTAGAAGGTTATCAGTGTGAATAAGACAGAGAATTAGGCTCAGAAAATGGGAAGATGTTTCTCATTCAGGATTCACTGAGACATTGTTCTGAGGTAGCTGGCACTGGGGAAATGCTAAGATTTTGAACACATTAGATTTTAAGAAGTGACTGAAGCTAGTATCTGCTGATTCTGTTCATGTCCCCACAGCATATAAACTGAGAAAATAAATGGGTCTGTTGGAGTGAGCAGGACTGAAGCCATTTGGGGTCTAAAACAACCTGGCCTGGAGGAAATGTTAAAAGACAGGGACTTTTTTGCCATGTATTTCTCTTTTCCCATGGTTTGATATTTTGAACCTTGGTTACGGGGCAGGATGACATTATTTACATAAATGCAAAGTTGTTTTCCAGTCAGGCTGGAGCTGCAGACTTGCAATGAGAAACATACTATCCATACCCTTAGAAACCAACGAAGACATCAATAAAGATATGCTGATTCCACCCCTCCAGCAGGACCCTGACATAACACAGAGGATGGGAACAGAAAACAGATGGAGTCTCACACCTGGCTCCTTGCACGGGGCCTCCGTGGCTTATGTCACCCTCCCTCCTGCTTTTCACTTCCCATGTTCCATTCCCTCAAACCCCTCTTTAAAAACCCCTCAGTAAATCTGAGTCTTTGAGATGGTTTTAGTCTGGCCATCTCCTTCAGGTTTCCCAGAGAGGTGGATTAGTCTAACATCTCTCCTCAGATCACAGGCATTCCTGAATAAAAGTTGACTTCCATTTTCACCAGCATTTGACTTTTGAGCTGTTTGTTTTTGTTTGGGGTAGGCAGCTAGACTTGGGTCTGGTAACAGGTGCATTTTAGCTCTGAAAAGCAATGTATATGGCAAAGGAGGCATATAAGGTAGGTCACAATGGTAAGATGTTAAAGTGTATTTGTTCTCCCTATGTTTCCTCCTTTCCATCAGGTAGCCAGGCAACAATACCATATTTCACTTCAAGGAGATAGGTAGATATATAGATAGATAGATAGATAGATAGATAGGTAGAATAGATGGTGTCTACCAAAATTGAGGCTGTTGAGTAAGAAATAATTTTGTAAATTTCATTGAGAGCCAAATGTGAGGATCGACCTGGGAAATACCATCCGATGGAGTCAGGGAAGTGCTCCAAAGTTTGTTACAATTAACAAAGGCTTTATAGACAGAAAGGCTGAAGAAAGCAGAAACAATGAACAAAACGTGTATTCATCATTTCAAAGTTACTTTCCTTGTAAGTCAGGGACAGGGAAACAAAATAATAGACAATAACTATTAGTTAACATCAGGCTACTTCAGGTTACTTACTCTTCTGTATAAAGATCAAGGCAGTGGGAACTTCATTATCATACCTATTGAAGATTTAAACTGGCTTGTTTGGGAAATTGGATGTTATCTCTTTTTCTGAAAGTCACACCACAGCCTAAATAAAGTGCAACTTAGCAGGGGTGACTCCATTTTGATTTTTAGTCTGATCTTTTGGGGTCTAGTGCAGGAACTTATTCCAAAACAATGGCTCCTGATAATTTTTACTTAATAATATAGATAGATAGATATGTAATAAAATTATACAGAAAAGTTTCAAGAATGAAAAATCCAATTTATAAATAGTGGTTACTTCTGAGGAAAAGGAGGCTAATACAATCAGAGAAAAGAGAGTTTCAACTGCATATTATAGTCTGCATGGGAAAACTTTCCCTTCACTCCCTGAAGACTTGCAAAAAATCAACTGAAAAGGGCAGATAAATAGGATAGAAAAAGCATAACAAATATTATTTTTAATGTACAAAGCACAGGGGAATCACAGGAGAACTATTGCCTCATAACCTCGTGGGAGTACACAACGCTCTTCATAAGGAAGTGGGGAGATGGAGAATGTATACAGTTCTTTTGAGAGACAGAAAATGATTATTAGGGAGAATGAATGGACCCAAAAGACAGAAATTAACTTATAAATGATTCTTTGTGGAATTTGAATGAGCCCAAGCAGCAGATATTATCTTATAAAATAGTCTGTCTAGGTGTGGTGACCTCCTAGTCTCTTTCCTCCAGAGGCTGATTTTTCCTGGTTATTTGATGAGATTCCTAAGGAGGTCTTAAGAAAATTGCATTTCTTTTGGAAAGAAGCCTTCGTAGCCAGATAAGGAAATTCCAGAGGCCCTCACTGTGCCTGAGAAAGGAGAGAAGGGGCAAGATAAGGTTAGAGCGTCCTTGATTCTGAAGCTTTTTAATTTTTAAAGCTTCAGTATGCCAAAGTGTCATATTTTAGGAAATAGTTTTTTGCACCTCAACAAAATATAATGTTTTATTTCCTAATATGGGTATATAGAACTTATATTGTTCTCTATACTTTTATTTTTTTATATATATTTAAAACTAGTAGACCTTATTTTTAGAGAAGTTTTAGGTTTACAGAAAAATTGATCAGCAAGTACTATGGTTCCATATAACCTATCCCTTACCACCACACACAGTCTCCCCTAATATTTACATCTTGTATTAGTGTGGTACATTTTTGATGATTGATGAACCAATGTTGATATATTATTATTAATTAAGGTGCATAGTTTACAGTAGAGTTCAGTCTTTGTGCTGTGCATTCTGTGGGTATTGACATATACATACTAATACGTGTCCATCATTACCATATCATATGGAAGAGATCTACTGCCCTGAAAATTCTCCATGTACTACCTATTCTATATGCATCTATTAATTTTTTCCTCCTCCTGAACCCCTGGTGAAGGGGATCAGAAATATGCTGTTCCCAAATATGCCACATTGGCATAAGGATTATTGTGACCTGAAGGCAATTGAGAAACAGAAGACACAGGAGGAGTCCTCTGCCCTTCCCTTATCTGACTAAAATAAAGGCATACATTTCCGTTTATAAAGGTAACATAAATTTCCATTATATAAAAGTATCTCTCTCTCTCCCATACCAGGAAAATAAGAATGACTCTAGAGAAGACTCTTGTCACTGAAATCGACTTGAGTCTACATAAAAAAACCTTACTGAAGAGCCCTTATTTCCAATACATTTCCCAGTCATATTCCCACAATTTATCACCCCAAAGAGCCCAAACCCCCATTTTTTTTGTCTGGTCACTTCTCCACAATTTATCATCTTTTGTTAAAATGATATATAAGCCCTCTAATCTAACCACTTCTCTGGGCTTTTATTTCTCTTCTGCGAAGACCCCGTGCATGTAAAATTTAAAGCATCAGTGAAATTTGTGTGTTTTTTCTCCTATTAATCTGTCTTTTGTAAGTTTAATTCACAGACCCCATTTACAAACTTAAGTGGGTAGCGGAAATTTTTTTTTCCCTTACACTGGCAACTGCTGATTTTTCTTGGTTTTTTTTTTAATTTTTCTGCCTTTTCCACAAAGTTATGTAGTTGTAATCACACAGCCTTTTCAGATAGCCTTCTTCACTTAGTAATATGTTTTTTAGGTTCCTCCATGTCTGTTCATGGCTGATAGCTTATTTCCTTTTACTATTGACTAACATTCTGTTGTACTGATGATGTACCACAGTTTGTTTATACATTTATCTCTTAAAGGGAATGCCGGCTACTTCTAAGTTTTGGAAGTTATGAATAAAGGCACTATAAAGATTTGTGTGAATTTTTTTTATGGACATAAGATTTTCAGTTCGTTTGGTATATGAGATAGGAGGATAGAGGAGGCAATAGCTAAAAGACATGAGTAATGCCATTTTTTTAGAGGGGCAACTTGAAACCTCTTATGTAATCATTAACTTTAAATATATCACCCTGGGCCGACAAGGATAAGGGTACCTGATCTCCTTCCTCAAAGAATGAAAAATTGCTAAAAAAAAAAAAGGGGGGCACATTAATTATCCATAGGTATGAAGAACATGAGGTTTCATTGTACAACAGATCAATGTAAATGATAAATTGTAGGATAGAAATAGTGTTTTTCCATATAGTTGAGCAAACTGTAGAAAGAATTATAAAAGCCCTCACCCAAAGAAAAAAGGGATCTCTCAATCTCATTTTGGAGGGGAGACTGCCACTTTGTCTGTGAAGTAGCTTTCTTTCAATAAACTTTACTTTCACTTGCTCTGGAATTCTTTCTTGTGAAAAGCGAAGAACACTCTTGCTGAGGGGCTTGAGTCTTCCCCTTTCTGGGGGTCTTACCCTGTCCAGCAACATACATACCAAGGAGAATTTATTTGCCATGTGTGTATCTTTTGGGGTGAGGTGTCCGTTAAGTTTTGTGCCTATTTTAATTAGGTTGTTTCTTTTCTTATTGTTGTTTAATAGTTATTTGTTTATTTTTCATATTAGTCTTTTATCAAATATGTGTTTTGCAAAGATTTTCTCCCAGTCTGTTGTTTTTCTTCTCATTCTCTTAACAGTATCTTTTACAAAGCAGAAGTTTTTCATATTATTGAACACCAGTTTATAATTTTTTTTTCATTCAGACATCACACTGTTGGTGTTGTATTTAAAAGGTCATTGCCAAATCCAGGGTCATCTAGATTTTTTACTCTCTTATCTTCTAGGAGTTTTATAGCTTTGCATTTTACACTTAAGTCTATGATCAATTTTAAGTTTAATTTTTGTGAAATGTGTAAGTTTGTGTTTAAAGATAAAAACAAGCAAACAAAAAGTTTATGTCTATATCCTTTTTTTTATTATTATTTGCATGTAAATGTCCAGTATTTCAGCACCATCTGTTGAAAAAACTATTTCCCATCAAATTGCCTTTTCTTCTTTCTCAAAGATCAGTTAACTATATTTATGTGAGTCAATTTCTGGGATCTCTGCTGTGCTTTATTGGTCTATTTCTGTATGCTTTCACCAATATCACACTGTCTTGATTACTGCAGCCTGCACACTGTCTTGAAGTCTTGTAGTGTCAGTCCTCTGAATGTTCATCTCCTTCAATATTGTGTTGGCTATTTGAGGTCTCTTGCTTTTTCATGTAAACAATAGAATCAGTTTTTCCATAACATTTTAAAATCTCAAATATTTAATAACAAGCACCATTTCTATTAGCTTTCATTCTTATTTATAAAATGATACATACTGATTTAGAAAATTAAAAACATAGTCAAGTCCAGAGATAAATACATAATTAATTAACTGCTCCACCACTTATGAATTTTTAAAATGTATCATGTTTGTGAATTTTCTTGCAATATAATCTCCATGCATGCATATATAGTTATATGCATTAAATATGAGTTTCATATATCTAGAGGGTCAATATTGGCCAATGATCATGAAACTACTCATTAAATTACCGAAGTTTACTGTGGGGCCTTAAAAACTAACGCCACCTTAAGTGACATTACAAGCAGCGCCATTATGGACCCACAAGGGCGTATTAATGTGGCAGCCTAAGATGGCCCCGGGAGGAAGTAGGGTGGGAGTGTCTGCAGGAACCTTGCCTAAGCCCTTATTGGCCAAATAGGTGCTTCTGCGCTAGTGAACACTGCATGGTTGCAATAGCTAGGCATCAAGACAGGATGCATGCCCTTGACCTTTAAGCTGATTGGATTATGTTAAAACCTCCCCTCCCTATCTTCCTGTAAAAGCAAGTGCTTGTGTGATAATAAACGGAACTGCCTCGACAGAACCCCCACTGTGTCTGAGTGTCCTTTAACTGGGCTGGTTTGGGGCCGGTGGTGTGCTCGCCTCTCTTCACGGCTCTCTTCCCCTGTCTCCTTCTAAAGGGGACAGGAGGGAAAGAGGAATCCGGGCCGTTCACTCGCCCACCAGAGGGAATGAGGCTAGGGCTTTTCGGGTCGGCCAGTGGCAGACCTGACAGTTTACACCCCACATTATCTGACTCCAAAGACCACATCTCTAACAATTGGGATATGCAATCTTTTTCTGTGTAAGATTTGAGGCCATTACAGGAGAAGTGACTATTCATGTCTTGTACCGAAGAACAAATCCAGTATTTGGAACCCATGTCTTCTGATTTCAGTCCATTGTACAGAAAACCTAGTTTTATAATTTGTCATGATTTCCTGTCTCCTTTATAGATCTCAAAAGGACAGTGCTATTCCAATGTAAAAATGGAAAGTAAAAAAGAAGATAAGACAACATATATAGATCCTTTTGTGGTTCATAAGCATAATGATTGGTTTTTCACACTATTGTGTGAGATGTACCGCTCTCAAATCTTGTTAAACATTGTTGGCACATTACCCATCTGCTGTGGATTGATTGAATTGTGTCCCTCAAAGTTCAAATTATTAGAAGCTTAATTCCCACTGTTATTGTTCAGGGTGGGAAATCCTATTATGATAATTAAAATATGGGGCCTTGAAGAGGTGATTAGATTGTAGGACCTAGTGAATGAATTAATAATGGTGGGCAGGGGCATAGCTCTGAGGGCTTTAAAAGGAGAGGGCATAAGGAACTCACTCTCTATCTGCTCTGCCATTTTCTAACATGTGAGTCTGCTGGATCTCTGTCACCACCACCAAGGCCTTCACCAAATGTGTTCCCTGGATCTTTGGACTTCTCAGCCTCTGAAACTGTAAGCAATAAATTTTATTTTCTTTGTAATCACCCAGTTTCAAGTATTTGTGCTATAAGCAACAGAAACAAACTAATACACCATCTAACATGAAAATAAAAGAAAGGAAAAGGAAAAAAAACAAAAAAAAAAACAGGAAAAAAGAAAAAAGAAAAGAAAGATATGTACATACATACACACAACGTGCACACACACATATATCTATTAAATAATCAGAACATATTTACATATATATTATTTTGTAAAATTGAGATCACATTATATATATTTATCAACATGCCTTTACACTCAAAAGAATAGCCCTGGATATTAATCTGTATTACTTTTTTTTTCTTTTGGCATCTAGTTGATGCAGAATTGAACTCTGGACCTTGGTGTTATCAGCACTATGCTCTAACCAACTGAGCTAATTGGCCAGACCTGTATTTCTTTAGTTATTGTAATTTGGCCTGTTTTTTTTTTTGAATGTTTAGTGAGTATACAATGCTTTCTATGTGAATTATTTATTGATATCACTTGTCTATCTCTCTATTAATAAGAATTCTTTCCATATCAAGGACATTATGTAAGATAGTTAAGAAATTGGTATAAAAAGGTAACTATTAGAAAGAAATAGTAACTTTTTAAAATACTAACAAATAAAACAGTGAATAAAGCAGAAAAATAAGTGAAATTATAATTTACATGTGTATAATAACAGTTAAACAAAGCTGTGTCTAAATTACAAAATATATTGATACAATAAAAAATGTAAATGAGTGTAGCTTACCTAGTACAAGAAAAATATTTTCAAATTGCCTCATGAAGCAAAGTCCGAAGTGTTTTTTTCCAACAGATATACCTAAAACAAAGGTATTTAATTACATTAAAAATTTTAAAATAAGCAAACATATACCAAGAAATAGCAAATAAAAATATAATAAAGCAGGGATTACAACATTAATATTTAAGAGGGTAGAACTGATGCAAAAATGGACTTAAAAAAACAACAACAAAGTACACCTGATAATCCTAAAGGCTAAAATTCACAAGAAAATTTGTGAGAGATTAATATTTATGTACCCAGTAACACAATAAAAATACTAACAAAGTAAAAATTATAGGAAGTGCAAGGAGAAATAGAAACACTATTAATAGATTATTCTATCACACTTGTCTGAAAACAAGAATATTAAAGTGGATAAAAAGTTTACTAACAGTAAAAAAGACCTAAAGCACATAATTCAAGGGGTTGATCTTAAAAATAGATATTCTGAACTCCAATACCTCATATTAGGCAATAGAATTACTTATCACATAAACATTCAACATTTATGAAAATTAACTGTCCTGAAGTTGTTAACCAAATCTTGGGCAAAAATGGAAATACAAATTAAAATTGTAGAATTTGATGAGAAAAATTATAATGACAATAGAATATATAATCTACAGCAGAAGCAGTTGGCAGAGCAAATTATATATCATTGAATACATCTATAAATAAAAATGAAAAAAATGCATTTAATTTTAACACATAGAGTAAAAAACACATGTGAACTAAAACAGAAGGAAAAGATAGTTAATGGTAAAAGTAGAAATAAACCAGAAGATAAAACTAGAGAAAAGCCTATATGTAATATAAAGGGGAACCAAAAAAATAAACCATTGGGTAATTTCATCAAGAAAATGTGGAAAGTACAAATACAAAAAGCTTAAAATGACAAGGGGGAAATAGTCTTCCAAACAAAAGAAAGTTTCAAGATACTTAAGTGAATAATTTGCACAACTTTGCTCAAATACATATGAAAATAGACAAAATGGATACATTTCTAGAAAAATGCATCTTACCAAAATTGCACCCAGCAGAGACATAAAGTGTAAACCAAGAAGTTACATAGAAAAAGGAAAAAACAGAGAAACTGGTTAAAGATCTGTCCCATAAAGAAAGAACTAGAGCAAGATCTTTCCAGACACAAGACACTAATACAACCACTATGGAGAAGAATTTGAAAATATCTAAAAACAATTATTTATGCTCCTATACTTATACTCAGAAATCCCATTTCCATATATATCTGGAAATGGGTACTGATGGATCTTGGACGTGACTGGTGCCATCTTGGATGTGACCAGCGCCATTTTACACACACTCAGCACAAAATGGCAGCCAGCCTTTCCCTTAAGAGAAACCTTATGGTTTCTGAGAAATAGAAACTCCTCCACACCAGCACCAAACCCATCCCTGATGACATCAGCCTTCCTTACAGCCTATTTAAGCCCTCCGACCCTGATGCCAGTTGCTTCTTTTCATTTTGAGTACAGCCTGGCAGATTATTTTCTTTTAATAAAGCTTGATTGGTACCTGACATTTTGGCTTACTTTCTTTCATTTTGCTGCCGAAACCCAGGAAGGGTCCTGGCTTGGACCTTTGGATGATCCCTTCTCTTGGGTTGATTGGCCCCTTGGCTGCCTTTCCCAGACCTGCCGAACCAGGTACCTCCAGGACTCTCCTCTCTCCTTTTGGCATTTCAGACCAACACATCCAACATCGGCCTCAATTCAGGGTGAGTCGGTGGGTCTGTCCTACTTCTACGAGTTCCCCTGACTACTTTTTATGACTACTCTCTACTTGCTATGAAGCCCAGGTGCCTGGCCAAGGGAACCCCTCTCATGCTACCCAGCTATTGGAGGATGCTCCTCTAGCTGGTCAGTGGCTTCTCTCTTGAAAAGAAGGTATATACCAATGAGGATGCTCCTCGGTGTTACCCTTCTTCTACTAGGACTGATCACCTCCTTTCTCACCCTCTAAATGGGTCTCTCACAATCCAAACCTCCATGATCTATGCCCTTGAACTGTCTCCTGGTCAATTTAAACCTAAATTTCTCCTTTTCTACAACCCCTTGGCCTCCAGGGAGACATTAAGCCTAAACATCTTGTTTTCTTCATGCTCTATGCCTCTGGGCTGTCTCTTGGCCAACCTCTTGGCCTACAGGGAGATATTAAACCTAAACACCTCATTTTCTACTACAATTAGGTTTGGCCTAAAAACAAACTAGACAATGGATCCCAGTTGCCAGAAAATGGCACTTTCAATTTGGATACTCTCAGAGACCTAGACAACTTTTGTCAATGAAGCAGCAAAGCCAGAGATATTCCTTATGTTCAAGCCTTCTTCTAACTCCAGTCATGTCCTTCTTTCTATCAAAACTGTCCTACATCTCAAATTCTCCTAGCTCATGCTCAACCTCTCCTTCTGGACTTGGATCAATCTTCTGATCTGTCAGACTACTCTGCTCCCCGACAACCTCCTTATGCTCCAGATCCTCCAACAGCCCCTCTCCTTCTTCCCCTTTTTCAGGTGACAACCTTGCCTCAGCTCCAGCTCCTTTATACTCCCTCCATGAAGTGGCTGGGATGGAGGGAATTGTCTGGGTCCATATCCCCTTTTCTCTTTCTGATCTCTCCCAAATCAAAAAATGACTGGGATCTTTCCAGTCCAACCCAGACACATATCTTAAGGAATTCAGATACCTCACCCAGTCTTTTGATCTCACCTGACATGATGTTTTCATGATTCTCACTTCTACCTTTGCCCTGAGGATAGGGAGCAGGTCTGGATAATGGCCCAACAACAGGCAGATGAGGTACATGCCCAAAATAATAGGCAGCCTGTGGGAGCCATTTCCATCTCTCACATGGACTCAAATTGGTACTACCAGGCCAGCCATAGGGACCAGGATCCCCAGGATAATATGATCACACACTTGATTTACAGCCTCCAAAAGGCTACTCACAAGTTGTTCAATTATGACAAGCTTAGAAAAATCACACAGAGGTTCACTGAAAACCCCAATGAGTTCCTAACCCTCCTCTCTGAGGCTTTACATAAATACAAACACATAGACCCAAACTCCTCTGCAGGCATAGCCCTCTTACACTCTCATTCCATTACCCAATCAGCCCCTGATATTCAAAAAAAAAAAACTAAAAAAACTTGAGGATGGTCCAAATTCGACCAAACAAGACCTCCTCAACACAGCTTTCAAGGTTTTTAACAATAGGGAGGAGTAGGAGAAGAAGGATCAATACAAAAGAAATCAGGCCAAATACTGGCTGGGGATCTCTGGCTAATACTATCTGGGGATCACACACTCCAAACCCAGCTGCCTCTAGGGGCAAGCCACCCAGGAACTGCTTCAAATGTGGTCAACTGGGTCAGTGGGTATGGGCCTGTTCTAAACCCAAGCTTCCATCCCAGGCCCTGTCCTCACTGCAAACAGCCAAATCATTAGTGGGTTGATTGTTCCACTCACCAGAGAGGGAGTGGCCCAGTCCCCAGCCCACAGCCTTTGGCTTCATGGTCATCCCTGCTGGAACTTCTTGGATTTGCCCAGGAGGAGGACTGCTGATTCCCAGGGCCAAGGCCCCCACAGAGATCACATGTGAGCCCAGGGTAACTCTCCTCATAGCAGGTAAATGGATATTTTCTGTCATTGATACAGGGGCCACTTACTCTACCCTTCCTGAATATGCAAGACCAAGAACCCCGTCCTCTATCACAATAGTAGGGGTCATGGGATCAGAATACTGCCCATGGATCACTCAACCCCATTCCTGCACCCTACATCACACCCAATTCACACACAAATTTTTAATAATGCCTCAATGTCCAGCCCCCTTACTGGGACAGGATATCTTTTCCAAATTCAAAACTACCCTTACCCTAAACACTTTAACTCCAGCTACAATACTCCTGTTATAGGCTGCCCCAGACCTGGCCCCTGAGGCTTCCACCTTCCCCTCCCCCTCAGACAAGGTTAATCCCATAGTATGGGACACTTCTTCTCCCTCCATTGCTAATAAACCATTCCCCTATCCTTGTTAAGTTGTGGAACCCCTCTTTGTTCCCTAATGTCCCATAATACCCCATCAGTAACAAACACCTAATAGGCTTAAAAGCCATCATACACAAACTCCTTTCTTCCATCTCTTACGGCCTACCCACTCACGTTTTAATATGCCCATCCTTCTGGTTATAAAGCCTAATGGCTCATACCATTTAGTTCAAGACCTCAGGGCCATTAATGCAGCCATTTTACCCATAATCCCAATCGTTTCTAAATCCTATACTCTTCTATCCACAATCCCAACAGCAACCCATTCCTTCTCTGTACTTGACCTCAAAGATGCCTTTTTTCTATCCCCTTACACCTTTCCTGTTGAAACCTGTTTGCCTTCACTTGGACTGATTCTGATATGCATTGTTCCCAACAACTCACCTGGACAGTACTACCTCAGGGGTTTTGGGATAGCCCCCACTTCTTCAGCCCAGCCTTAGCTCAAGACTTATCTGAACTTCCTCCAACCTCTAGCATTTTAATACAATATGTGGATGACCTCCTCCTTTGTAGCCCCTCCTGTGAGGATTCACAGGCCCACACTGTTGCTCTCCTTAATTTCCTGGCCTCCAGGGGATATTGAGTGTCCCCCAGCAAGGCCCAAATTTCTTCTCCTTCAATCACCTATTTTGGAGTCCACCTCACCCCCAACACCAGAGAAATAATGGTGGGTTGCAAGAGTTTAATTTCTGAACTCCCTACTCCTACCACAAAGGGTGAAATCCTTTCTTTCTTGGGGCTTGCAGGGTATCTTTACCTATGGATTACTAACTTGGGCATGCTAGTAAAAACACTCTATGGGGCAGCCAAAGGACATCCTGACATTCCTTTAGATCCCACAAACCATTCCCTTAAATCCCAGAAAGTCCATTCATTCTCCCTTCCAGTGATTAAAGGCCACTTTCCTCACAGTTGCAGCTCTATCCCCCCCAAACCTATCTCATCCTTTTATCCTATACATCACCAAAACCCAAGGATTGGTGGTTGGGGTTTTGGGACAAGAGGTGGGAGATATCTTCTCCCCTGTTGCATACTTATCCAAACAATTGGACACCACCAGCTTGTTTTCTTTCTTTCTTTTTTTTTTTTAAAGATGACCAGTAAGGGGATCTTAACCCTTGGCTTGGTGTTGTTAGCACCACGCTCAGCCAGTGAGCAAACCAGCCATCCCTCTATGGGATCCGAACCCAGGGCCTTGGTGTTATCAGCACCACACTCTCCCGAGTGAGCCACGGGCTGGCCCCACAGCTTGTTTTCTACTAAAAAGCACCAAGCTTTTTTGGAGAAATGGATGATTACAGGTGTAGGGTAGGGTTTGTTACAGATGAGTTTGTACTAAACTATTACACCAAAAAGCATGCCAAAAAGACTCAGAGGAGAACCTGAAGGTGCTTCCACTGGACAAAGTAGAACAATGTGAACGAATAAAATAATGACTGCAATGGATTAAAACACATCAAATATATAAATATCTATGAATTCCTGATGACATTGTAAAAGAAAAACAAAACAAAAAACAAGCTCATTGTTCACCATTGGAGGTGCCTAGGAAAAGAAATCATTATTTTGAAAATTGGAAATATTCAAAAGAATTAAGCATTCATCCTATCCTTCCTGTGCATACCGTTGTCAGTATAACCTAATAGTTGATGAAAGAAAGTTTCTTTTATATCAGAATTCTAGCTAATAAATAAAGGAGAAATTATAGAATTTAAACATCACCCTTATTGCAAACTTAATGAAATGCAGTTCTGGCAATGATCTTCAGAGAATTCAAAAACATAAGGTGAAAAATTCATGAAAAATTTTAAAATGGATCCATCAGGCTGACAACACCTGAACCTAGCAATTAATCTTAACGTCACAGGAGGAGAGACAACCATAAATGATGAGTATCCTGGTGTAACTCTATAGGAAGTACAGGTTCACTGTCTGGGCTAACTTACCTGCAAAAATCCTAAGATACTTCTCTGCATCTCTGTGTACTGATAATGCTCCTGTTCTGTCACTTTTAAAGCAAACAAAACTCCCGACAACAGGGACATGCTTTGTTCCAACAACCTGGGCAGAGTTCTGCCAATTGCCACAGTCGCATCCTAATTACTAATTAGTAAGCTTTCTCAAGCAGAAACCTGATGAGTGAAGGTATTTTACTGTTAAAGAAAGGCAAGGGGACTCAGGGAAGGGCTATGCTGAAGCATTTCCCCTGTTCTGGGCCAGCCTGTGCATCATGGTTGCCATAGAAACCTGAGGCCATAACAGCGACCATGGCGAACGTGAAGACATTTAATAGAGATCAAGTTAACCTGGTGAGAAGAGCAAGGATTCCTCCCGCCTTCAGGTGTTTGGACTCAGCTGAGGATGCGGGTGCCGTGTGGTGGGGGCTGAGCCTCCCGGAGGGGGGGGGGCGGGGGACGGAGGGATCCCAGATCCAAGTCGCCTCGTTCCTGCTTTGAAACTCGATGCCCTGCCGACTCGTGAAGCAGACAGATGTGGGACCCTCCTGGCCCCAGTGAGTGCGGTGTCCTGCTCCAGGTGTCCTGGAGCTACTTTCCAAGTAAAGACAGGGCGTGGGAGGATAGGACAGGTAAGGACTCTCTGAGCCCCGCTTTCCATCTGTAGAATGGGGATGAAGATGGTCACCCACAGGATTCAGTGATGACACATGTGCAAGCCCATGGCCCTGTGGCTACGTAGGGATCGTGGATGTCTGTATGAATTCAGGCCACTTTTTTTTTTCCTTTTTGTCTTTTTTACTGACTGGTAACTGGATCGCAACCCTCGGTGTTGCGCCCGCACCACACTCAACCAGTGAGCGGGAACCGGTCTCCACATGGGATCCGAACCCTCAGCGGGAAGGCCGCCGCACTCCCAAGCGGCGCACTCTCCAGTGCGCCACCAGGCCGGCCCTGAATTCAGGCCACTTTTTAATTCAGTTTTGAATTTGTTGTTAGGAGTTAGACGAAGAAAAAGGCCCTGGTGATAACCCCATATTACTTTATGGTTGTTATGATCACTACCCAGTTGTATGTGTCACTCGTCACTGACCCAGTGCCTAGCATTGTGCTGGGCATATGATTACTCCATTAAAGCATAGTGATTGCTGGATTCTATCTCTCGCTATAGCTCTGTGCGGGTGATTGAGCTTATATCACGTGTGCGAAGGAGGCAGGTTCTGAGGATCTGGGATGTGGTTGCTGCTGAAGCTTCCACTCCAGATATGAAGGGCAGCAGTCCTCAGGAAAACCCCAAAACGTTGCATCCCTGTGGCATATGACGTCTGGCTCAGGTGAGTTCATAGATTTGGACAAAAATACGCTTTGGAATAGTGCCTGTGAGGTTCACAAAATAATCTAAAAGTAGAAAAGCTTATCTTGATCTCCTCATTGGAAAAGAGCATCAGAAGAACTTAATTCCATCAGCAGGTACATGTTTTGTAGTAGCTCTTGAGACCCATGTTAGAGATATCCTCTTTTGATGAAAGCAATGAACTGTCCAGCTTGAGGAAGGAACTTGATCTTTAGTACACATTTGAAATAAATATACCTAAATCATTCTCACTGTATAAATATTACTTAGCAATTCCCACGTTTCTCTCAGATGGATGCAGAAATATGTAGTTGGTTGGAAGGTCTTCTAGCAATTTGAGATGATAATATGGATTCTTCGTTTGTAACCACTTTTTTATCCATTCCGTAATATTTTTTTTTAATGCCAGAAATTTTGCAAGTGTTAGTTAAAAATGCCAGTTACAAGAATTTAGTATTTTCATAGAGTTTTCCCTGTAATCATAATGCTCAGCCATGTTCCCCAAACCAAGCAGACATTTTTAAGTAGCATTATGATTATTTTCCAGGGATAGAATATTTTCAGTTTTATAATCACGGGCTCCATTGCCCTCTCCCCCCATCATCCTTTCCCCAGGCAACTACTGATTTTCTTTTACTATAGATTATATTCCGTTTCCTGAAATTTTATTTAAATGGAAACATGGAAGTGGTATTTTTTTTTTTATACTGGCTTGTCTTCTTTCATTCAGCCTATCAATTTTCGATTTATCCATACGGTTACATGTATCAAAAGTTCACTCTTTTTTTATGGCTGAATAAGTATACTAGTACACGAATATATGACAATTTGTTTTATTCATTCAGCTGTTGAGAGAAATTTGGCTTGTTTCCAATTTGTGGCTCTTGTAAATAAATCTGCTACGAACTTTTGTGTATAAGTCCATGGACATACATGCTTTCTTTCTTTGCGTTAAGTACTCAGAAGTGCAATAGCTTGAGCATATGGTAGATATAAAATTAACATTATAAGGAACTGCTAAACTGTTTTCTGAATGGGTTATACCAGATGTCATTCCCACCAGCTGTGTATGAGAGTTTCATCTTTCACAACCTTGCTGACATTTGGTATGGTCAGGCTTTTTAATCTTGGCCATTCTCAAGGGGGTGTATGGCATCTCATTGTTGTTATCATTTACATTACCCTAAAGACTAATGATGTTACGCATCTTTTCATGTGTTTATTTCCCATTTGTATATCTTCCTTTGTGGAGTGTCCTTTCAAACTTTTTGCCCATCTTTCAGTTGGAGCATTTCTTCTTCTTGACTTTTTGGGAGTAAAACATAAAATACAATTTACCACTTTAACCATTTTTAAATGTACAGTGCAATAGGATTAGCCATATGCATGGTTTTGTGCAACAGATGTCTGGAAATTATTTTACAAAACCCAAACTCTCCTACCCATAGGACAACAGTTCCCCCTTTTCCCCTCCCCTAAACTACCTGGCAACTACCATTCTACTTTCTGTTTCTCAGAGTTTGAATACTTTATGTGCATCACATATTTGGAATAATGTAGCATTTGTCTTTTTGTGATAGGCTTATTTCACTTAGCATAATATCCTCAAGGTTCACCCATGTTATAGTATATGACAGGATTTTCTTCTTTAAGGCTAATATTACATTGCATGTCTATACCATCTTTTATTTAATTATTCATCTGTTGATGAACATATAAGTTGCTTCCACCTCTTGGACATTGTGAATAATTCTGTAATGAATATGAATATGCAAATATTTCTTCAAGATCGGATTTTCAAAGTTTTTGGATATATATCCAGAAGTGGGATTTCTGGATCATATGATAATTCTCTTTTAATTTCTTGAGGAACCTCCATACTGTTTTACACAGCACTTGTACCAGTTTATATTCTCAGCAACAGTGTATACACATTCAAGTTTCTTCACATTCTTGCTAACCCTTGTTATTTTCTCTTTTGTCTTGTTTGGTTTTTATAGTGGTCATCCTAATAGGTGTGAGGTGATATTGCATTGTGGTTTAGATTTGTATTTTTCTTTTTTGATTTTTGGCAGCTGGCTGATACAGGTACCTGAACCCTTTACCTTGGTATTATAACACTGCAGTCTAACCAACTGAACTATAGACTTGTATTTTTCTGATGATTAGTAACATTGAGAATATTTTTATATATTTGTTGGCTATTTGTATATCTCCTTTGGAGTAATATCTATCAAGTTCTTTGCCTATTTTTTTATCAGATTATTTGTTTTTATGTTATTGAGTTGTAGGAGCTCTTTATATATTTTGGATATTAATCCCTTATCAGATATGTAGTTTGTAAATATTTTGTTCCATTCTGTAGGTTGCATTTTCATACTGTTGATTGTTTTCCATGCAGAAGTTTTAAAATTGGAGATACTTTAATTTGACTATTTTTGCTTTGGTTGCCTGTGCTTTTGGTGTTATATCCAGAAATTATTGCCAAATCCAGTGTCATGTAGCTTTCCTCCTATGTTTTATGCTGGGAGTTTTATAGCTTCAGGTCTTACCTTTAGGTCTCTTCTTCATCTGATACTGCAATAATGCATATATTGGTCTGCTTGATGGTGTCCCATAAGGCCATTAGGCTCTCTTCACTTTTCTACATTCTTCTTTTTCTTTTCGCTCCTCTAATTTCAAATGACATGTTTGAGATTTTTTATTCTATCTTCTGCTCAATGAAATCTGCTTCTGCTATTCACTAGAGGTAGTGAATTTTTTAATTCAGTTGTTGTATTCTTCAGCTCCAGAATCTCTGTTTGGTTCTTTTTTGTAGTTTCTGTTTGATAATATTTTCATTTTGGCCACACACCGTTTTTATAATTTATGTAGTGGTCTATCTATGTTTTCTTGTAGCATATGGAGCTTTGTGAACAGATATGATGTAGTGGGGGGCAGAGAGGGAGGGGGAAAGAGGAATGGGTAAAGGGACATGAAAATCAACTACAATGTATATTGAGAAGTTAAAATTTTAAAAAAGATAATTATTTTGAATTCTTTGTTGGTTAATTTTTAGATCTCCATTTCTTTAGCATCAATTTCTAGAGCATTTTTTGTACCTTTGATTGTTCTGTTTACTGTTTTTTTATTGTTTTGTGTTTACTGCTTTTTTGTATGCCTCATTATCTTTTGCTGTGATTTGTGCATTTGAAAAATCAGCCATTTCTCACAGTCTTTATGGGCTGGCTTCATACACAGAGAGACCTTCACCAAGCAGCCCAACTAGAGGTTCTGAGGGCCTCTCAAACCTTTTCTGGGGATAAGTGTTCCCTGGGCTTGCATGTGTAAATTTGCAATTAGGCAGGTTTCAAGGTTTGGCGGGGGGGGGGGGTCTGTTTTTTTCCCAGAAGCTTGTAATCTCTTCCTCCCTCTGGTGTCTGTCTGCAGGAGTGCAGGTTCTCTGCCACTGCAGCAATCCACTGAGATGTTTTTTTTTTTTTTTCCCTACGGTTCCCAGGCATTCAAAATGTGATTATTATGTCAGCACTCTGAGTAAGACAAGACAGAATCTAGTCCCTCGGGCAGTTCCCTAAAAAGCTAGAGCACTGGATACATGCCCCATTCTACTCTTTCTCCCAAGGGAGAAGCCTTGAGCTGGGTGTTTTCTCCCCAATTGTGCTGAGCTATACTAATCTCCATCTGTGACGCTACCAGCTCTCTGTTCTGCAACAAGCCACTGAGCTTTCTTTGTTCTCACTGGCTCCCAGGCATCCAAAGTATGTTGGTTCCCCATCATCACTCCAAGTCCTGTGAGACAGAAACCAAGGGACAACCCTCAAAAGTACATGTTCCACTCTTCTCTTTTTCTCCCATGGGAGAAGCCACGAGTTGGGCTTTTACTCCCAATCACACTGAGCTGTGCTGGCTCTAGGGAAGAACTATAGTGATTGATATGAAAAGGCTTTATTAACCATTTCAATGCAGTTGTTCTTGACTTTGAGTTTGCCTGGGCTACTGCTCCTTTTAACTTGTATTTGAAGTTCTCATAAAGGCTTTTTTGACTGTATGTTATTACTACGTCAGTGTCTCTGTGGGGAAACAATGTCTACGGCTTCCTATTCTACCATCTTGCCAATACTCATTTTTTCTTATTAACTTTTGAGAGATTTTCTATATTCTGGACACAAGTCCTTTATTAGATATATGATTTGAAAATGTTTTCTCCTAGCCAATGGCTTTTCTTTTCATTGTCTCAAAAGTGTCTTAGTAAGTGTGAAAATTTTTAATTATGAGGAGGTACAATTTACGAATTCAGTGTTTTGTTTTGTTTGGTGGCTGGCCAGTATGGGGATCTGATGTCTATTTTTCTTTTATAAACTGATTTTGGTGTCATATAAAAGAAATGTTCATCTAAGTCAAGCATTTTCTCCTGTATTTTATTCTATGTAGATACAACTTCACTTTAATTCATGTGGATATCCACTTGTCCCAGCACCATTTTTTGAAAAGACTAACTGTTTTCTACTAAATTGCCTTTGAATTTTTATAAAAAATCAGTTGTCCATATATGTATGGATCTGTTTCTGGAGTCTTTATTCTGTTTCATTGATCTACTTGTCTCTCTTGATGTCAATATCACACTGTATTTATTACTTTAGGTTTAAAATGAGTCTTGAAATCAGCTAGCGTTTGTCTTCTAATTTTGTTCTCATTTGTCAAAGTTGTTTTCTTAATTTGGATCTTTTGCATTTCTACATGAATTTTAGCATCAGCTTGTCAAATTTTAAAAACTGTCTGGTACAAATACTATATGACCCCACTCATTTGTGGACTCTGAAAAAAACAAATTCATATTATAGAGGCAGAGAACAGTGGTTACCACAGTCTGGGGAGAGGAGGGGAAAGAAAAGAGGGAGAGTTTGGCCAATGGGTACAAAATTCAATTAGATAGGAGGAATAAGTTCTACTGTTCTATTGCACAGTAGGGTGATGATGATTAACAGTTAAGTTTTGTATATTACATAATAGCTAGAGGAGAGGCTTTTGAATGTTTTCTCCACAAAGAAATGATAATTGCATGAGGTGATTGATACATTAACTATCCTAAGCCGATTATTATATAACGTATATATGTATCAAAACATAAAATTGTACTCATAAGTATGTATAATTACAATGTGTCAATTAAAATTATTATAAGAAAAAAATTAAAAATGTCTGGCAGAATTTTAATTGGAATTGCACTTAATCTATGGATCAATTTGGGGAGTATCCTAACAATACTCAGTTTTCAGACCCTGAAAGACAGTCTGTCTCTCCATTTGTATAGGTCTTCTTTAATTTCTCTCAGAATTTTTTTTGTAGTTTTCATTGCACATCTTTGGACAGATTATCCTTAAGGATTTCATACTTTTTCCAGGTTTACTTGATTACATGTGGGTTACCATCATGATTTAGTGGCTGCTATGGGAAATTGCAAACAGAGCATTGATTTATGATTCTTGCATAAATAACTTGTTACTATGTGAGTTGTCAAGTGTTTTTTTTTTTTTTTTTTTTAATTTGTCATTTCTTCCAGATTTGTTAGGTGACATTCTACTGTAGGGTAGAACTTTCCCTTCTCTCCCATTATTTATTTATGTGTTTATTCAAGTACGTATTTTTGATATGACTCATAGATTCTTATTCTCTCCAAAGAGTAAAAATATGTCACTATATTTATTTATTTTATAATTACTTATTTTGGTGCTCAAATTGTCTCAGAATTGGCCAATGAAAGCCCCTTGAAGTTGGCCTCTGTGTCCATTCAGCACCTTCCTATACTTCTTTGAGCATGTGCTTTGCTTTCTGAGCCAGACTAGTTCCCACCTACAGAAATGAGGTAATGATGCCTACTTTAGAGAAACACTTTGAGAAATTGAGAAGAACAAGTCTGAAAATAAAAAAACACAGTGTGTGACATGTAATAGGCTCTCAGGAAATCTTAGTTCTTTATTACAACTTTGTCAATTTCATTCTGTAATTGAGAGGTCTCTGACGTTAACATAATAGCATAACTACCAAGAATGCTTAGAAATGTAACAGCATGCACGTATAAGCCCACATTCCCATTACATGCGAACTTCAGTGTTTTTACTATGTGTTGGAGGGGGTTGTAGGAAGAAGCTGGAGAAGAGGAAAAACATCATTACACAGCTTCCAGTTAACTGAGTGGGAATAGTCAAGACACCATCACCCCATCCCTTACTTTCTATGTGCTTTCCCATCTTTTTACCTCCCTCTCTATTTTATGTGTTATCTTACCCTCTTACCCTTTCTTCCAGTATAACATCAGAGAATGGTGTGGACTCTGAGTCCCAGAAACAGGAGCTAATAGAGAAGAACCACGTGTGATATAGAATCTGCTAGACTGTTTCCTAGAGCAGGAGTCAAGATTAAGGTTCCATCATTAGGACATATTACCTATTTTACTAACCTTTTACCAGCCAGTTTTAAAATTGAAGTTTTATTATTATTCAGGTATGGTAAGGCCAACAAATCAAGAGACAATTGCTATTTAAAAAACTAGTTTGTTACTCACAGTTCCCAAGAGGAGGGTGCATGCCACACCGTACAAGGGCCACAAAGGGAAGCACCAAGATCAGCCAGGAGGCAGAGGAAGGAAGGGGAAATCATGGGCAAGATTCTTTATTGTGATTTCTGTGGGAAGGAATAAACGAGGCATTGTTATCAGTCTTAGGATTGGCTAGTTTGAATATTACCTATGGGCTCTGGGGCAGAAAGTTTGTCCCTAGTTGTCTGGTACATGGCTCTGGATTTATTAGGCAAGGGAATAGTGGTGTTGAGTATGAAAGCCCAATAAAGGAGGTGGAGGAGGTGTGATTTCTGGATTTGTTTGTTTGTGTATAAAAGGCATAATCCAGTCATTTACTGTGGTTAGGAATTAGCCCTGGGAGTGGCAGTCCCTCCAGTATCAGCAAGGCCCCAGACATCAAAGCATAATAAAAAGTCATGTTTAACACACAGCCTGACCTATACAACAGAATATAATAACCAATCCTTCCAGTCACCAGGAATATTGTGGAATATTGTGATTCCATCTGAGAAAGCAATATGTGGTGTTAGGTGGGAGGGAAAGTTTAGCATATTTCAAGTAATCACATTAACAGATATCCCAGAACTCTGCACAATAGACATTAAAGTAATGCTACACGAATGTCAGTTGTTTAGGTCAGAATTTTTCCAAGTGTGGTCCATGGAACACTTTATCAAAATCATCGGAGGGCTGGGTGATTACCACTTGTTTGGAGCAAGGTGTTGATAACACCAAGGTCAAGGGTTCAGATCCACATACCTGCCAGCCACCAAAAAAAAAAAAAAAGTCATCAGGGAATGCTTGTTAAAATTGCAGATTTCTGGGCCTACCCTCAATGTGCTGAATCAAAACCATGGGAGGGAGAGTTGGAAGGTGTCTACATTTTGGGTAATTTTGTTTTCTGTTTCTGATACTCATCCAAATTTGAAAAGCACTGCTATAGATTTTCAACAAAGTCTCCTCAAAATTTTAAACCCTCTGATATCTAATTTTGTTGTCATTTTTTTTCTGCCACTCAGATAAATACTTACTGATCCAGTGTGTAAAATAAGTAACAATTCCTTCATCTAAGTAATATTTATCCAGTGATTTATATGAGAGGACCTGAACTAGAAACCGAGGACACAGCACACTGAACAAAACAGACAGGTTCCACGGAGCTTTCATTCTAATCTGGGAAAACTGGTAATAAGCAGATAAACAAATCAATAAGCCAGGTGATTTCTTATGATGATTTGTCCTTTGATAAAAGTAAGCATGTTCATATAGTAGAAACTGACCAGGACAGGAATTATTATAGATGGTCGTGTCAGTGAAGCTCTTTCTCAAGAAGTGACATTTGAGATAAACTCTGAATAATATGAAGAAGCCAGGCATGGGCAGGCCCCCTTAACTGGGAGAGGTGGACTTACATGAAGCAGAAAGTCCATGTCATCACAGAGGAACCCCTTACTTGACTAAATGGGAAGGACCATCCTTTTAGGGTTAAGGAAGACACAAAACCAGTTCTGAAATCTACCACTCTGAACGAAGGATTAATGGAGGAAAAAAAACCTCCCGTTCCCACCCATGAGAAGAACAAAGACTGAAACCACACAAAGGTTGTCTCATCCTTCACACTCTGTTAAAGACATCCTTTCAGAAGAAGGTACTAGCCTGTTAGCACTATGCAAGAGGACAAATATTTGTTGTACAAGTTGCCTCACATTTTCAAGATAGCAAGTTCTTCCCATTCAATCATGTCATTTCCTGTTTTGATGCTGGGTTTCCAAGACTGGGGTCGGGGGAGTTTTGACTAAACTTATTTGGAATTGAATTTGTTTGAGGTTGTACAGCAAGGGGAGGTCACTAACATTCATCTTGCTTCCTGTGGACATTTCCAGGTCCGCATGTCTAGAAATCAAGAGAGAAAAGGTATGCGATGCACATGTTGAATTGGACTGTCACTACCTGCCACACAATAGACCCCAATACACATTAATAAGTAAATGACATGCAGATTCAGAAGTAAGCAGGAAACGAAATTAAGTATATGTCCTCTAAGTCTTTTCATACACATATGCATTTTTTCAAAGAGAATTGGGATTACAGTGTACTTATTATTTCATCTGCTTTGAGGAAGTTGTGTTTCTGTTTAGAAAAATTATGCCTTTTCATTAGGAGAAAAATAACCTGTAAAAAATGGAGGAAAACATCACCTGGTGAGAAGACTCAGAATTGAAGGTGTGAAAGTCTCAACCAGGGGACTCGGCAAGGGGTAGGAGATTTGGGGGGAATGAGGGAGCTGCATAGCTTCTACTGCACAGGCCAAAGCTTTCGGGAATTTTATAAACCTGATGGCAGTGCTGCTATATTCATGCCCACCATGGGATTTTCAAACCCTGGGACTGGAAGTCCAGTCCTTATATAAACTGAAAAGAAAGCTGCACAAGTTGGCATGTGAATAATCATTGTAAAGAACGTTGAGACATAGAAACACACAGACACCCACGCCCTTAGAAACATTGTCAAATAAATAGTTGTGATCTGTTTCTTTACCCATAAAATGTATACTGTGAATATATTTACAAAGCAATGTATATATAAGCGTCATATTTGTAATCAGTTCAAAACTATTTTATGTTTCTAACCTTTTATTTAATAAAAATTCCAAATTTTAAATTCTGCAGAAATGCGAAGTTAAAATGAAAATATCCTCTATCTCCCACCAGCATGCACACATTGAATTATTATCATCAAAACATTTTTAGTGTGGTATTTTTATGCAGCAGTATATGCGCATATTTCTAAATCAATAAATGTATTTCTACACTATTATTTTGTGACTTTGCAGATTTTCTTGTTTTATAAAACTTTACCTCAATAACCTTGAAAGATTGCCAATTATTACTTTTCATTGTTTAACAAGTATAAAACAATATAGAAATGTAAATTTAAAAATTGAAATTATTTTGTCTGTCCCTTCTTCCCTACCTTCTGCCCACAATAATACAAATGAAGTCTCTCTTAAATTATATAGCCCTATTTTCCAGAATTTTCTCTTATAACCACACACACCTATGCAATCATGTTAATATGTTTTTTTGCAGAATTCAGTCATATCCTACATTATATTTTATAACTCCTTGATTTCACATAATATAACTCATTCTCATTTTGTTTAATTTCTTTGGTTTGGCATATTTCCAAGTGTTTATTGGAGATTTATATTGCTTTATATGGACATTCTCCCTTGATATCTTTGACCTATCTCTATTTATTTGTTGTTGTTTGGTAGTAAAATTTTAATTTATTTTTATTTTTTCATTGAAGAGTCATTGATTATACATATTTTGGGGGTACAGTGTTGACTATCATTATTTGTGCACAATATATGATGATCAAATCAATATTATTAGCATATTCTTTATTAAAAATCATAATTATTCCTTGTGCCCCCTAACCAATTTTTCCCTAACCACCCTCTCCCTCTTCCTTTCCCACCTCTAGTAACCATAGATTTGCTCTCTGCTTCTGAAAGTTCAGTGTATTTTTGTGGTCTTTCTATCTTTCTTTCTTTTTTTTCTTTTTTTTCCCCGTCTTTCTTAGCATGCACTTATAAGTGAGGACACACAGTATTTCTCTTTCTGTGTCTGGCTCATTTCACTTAACACAAATTTCTCCAACCTCATCCATGTTGGTGCAAATAGCAAAATTTCATTCTTTTTTATGGCTGAATACTATATTCTATTGCATATAAATACCACATTTTCCTTATCCAGTCATCCACCAATGGGCATTTAGGTTGGAAGCATATCTTGGCTACTGTAAACAAAGCTGTGATGAACATGAGAGGGCATGTATCCCCTCAACATGATGATTTCCATTCCTTTGGGAATATACCCAGAAGTGGGATTGCTGGATCGTATGGTAGTGCTTTTCCATAATGGCTGTACTATTTTGCAGTCCCACCAACCATGTAGTAGAGTTCCCCTTTCTGCATCCTCACTGCATTTGTTATTCTCAGTCTTTTTAATAATGACCAGTCTAATTGGGATGAGATGATATCTCATTGTGGTTTTGATTAGCATTCTCTGATGATTAGTGATGTTGAGAATTTTTTTTACGTACCTGTTGGCCATGTATATGTCTTCCTTCGAAAAATGTCTATTCAGCTCCTTTGCTCATTTTCTAATTGCATTATTTGTTTTTTTACTGTGAAGTTGTTTGAGTTCCTTATATATTCTGGATATTAATCCCTTGTTAGATGTATGGTTTGCAAATATTTTCTCCCATTCTGTAGGTTGTCTTTCTGCTCTGTTGATTGTGTCCTTTGCTGTGCAGAAGATTTTTAGTTTGATATAATACCATATGTTTATTTTTTCTTTTGTTGCTTGGTCTTTTGTAGTCTTATTCATAAACATTTTGCCCAGTCCTACTTCCTGGAGTATTTTACGTATGTTTTCCTTTGCTATTTTCATGGTTTCTGGTTTATACTTAGTCTTTAACCCATTTTGATTTGTTTTTGGTATAGGTTGAGAGGTACAGATCTAGCTTCTTTCTTCTGCATATGGAAGTCCAATTTTCCCAGCACCATTTATTTAAGAGGCAGTCTTTTCCTCAGTGTATGTTCTTGTTGCCTTTGTCAATGATCAGTTGGCTGTAAGCATGTGAAGTTGATTTCCACATTCTATATTTTGTTCCATTGTACCAAGTGTCTATTTTTATTCAAGTACCATGCAGTTTTGGTTACTATAGCTTTGTAGTATAATTTGAAGTTGGGTAGTGTTATGCCTCTGGCTCCTTTTTTTTTTTTTTTTTTTTAACTCAGGATTACTTTGGCTATTTGTGGTCTTTTTTTTGTTCCATGTGAATATTAGGATTGTTTTTTCTATTTCTGTGAAGAATGTCATTGGTATTTTGATGGGTATTGCATTGAATATGTAGATTATTTGGGGTAGTACAGACATTTTCACAATGTTAATTCTCCCAATCCAAGAGCATGGAATGTCTTTACACCTCTTTGTGTCCTGTTAATTTCTTTTAATACTGTTTTGTAGTTCTCATGGTAGGGATCTTTCACTGCCTTGGTTAAATTGATTCCTAGGTATTGTATTTCTTTAGTGACTTTTGTAAATGGGCTTCCTTTCTTGATTTCTTTTTCTCCTGGTTCATTATTGGATTATAAAATGCTACTGATTTTTGCATGTTGGTTTTCTATCCTGAACATTACTGAAATTGTTTATCAATTCTAAGAATTTTTTGATAGAGTCTTTAGGTTTTTCTATATATAGGATCATGTCATCTGCAAACAGGGACAGTTTGACTTCATCTTTTCCAATCTGGATGCCCTTTATTTCTTTTTCTTGCTTGATTGCTCTGGATAATGCTTCCAATACTATGTTAAACAGGAGTGTTGAGAGTAGGCATCCTTATCTAGTTCCTGTCCTTACAGGAAAAGCTTTCAGCTTTTCCCCATTTAGGATGACATTGGTGATTGGTGTCATTTATGGCTATAATTGTGTTGAGATACTTTCCTTCTATGCCAAATTTGCTGAGACCCTTTATCATGTAGGGATGTTAAATTTTGTTTTTTCTGCATCTATTGAGATGATCACATGGTTTTTGTACTTGATTTTTGTTGATGTGTTGTATTATATTTGTTGACTTACATGTGTTGAACCATCCTTGCATCCCTGGGATGAATCCCACTTGATCATTGTGTATAACTTTTTGAATGTGTTTCTGTATCCTGATTGCTAATATTTTGTTGAGGATTTTTGCATCTGTATTCATCAGAGATTTTAGTCTGTAGTTTTATATAACAGACCCTTCTAAAGTCGGGTATAAATTACCAGATCTGACCTTGTATATGGGACCATGGGTAGTCACTTCCCCTGTGCTATCCTTAGTCTTTATATAGAAAAAGACTGTATATCCCAATGGTTAAGGATGGTGTTGGGAAAATAGAATAACTTAATCAGGCCCCCTCACTTCTGGGCAGTTTGGGGTGGTGCAGCGTTCTTTGTGGGCAGGTTGTGTGTGAGTGTAGTTAGTGCACCTGCATGGCATCACCCACCTTGGCTGGAGTTTACTGCCATGGGCATCAGCCCAGTGCTCGGCCATGCTTTCCAACCTACAGCTTCCAAGGACCTGTTTGCTGGTTACCTAGCTCATAGACCTGCATGTAAAGGGTCTAGTGACCCAGCCTGGCAAGTGAGGGGTCTGTGACCCACCGTCTGTGAATGGGCTTGAGGGATCTGTGAGCTTCAGACCCAGCCCTAGCTTGACAATTGGCTATGTTGGCAGGATTCTGACATTCACAGAGCACCACAATTGGCATAGTCTGTGACAGGATTTGGAGCAGGTACAGGAGCCAAAAGCCCTTGGAAGAAGGAGGAAATGTGACTACTTTTGAATATGCTCTGCCCTATAGCCACCTTCCTCTTGACCAAGATTTGGTTGCTGCACACTGTACTGCAAGGCAACATAGACCAGGCATTACAATGGAAGACCCCTTGGGAAGGGGAGAAAATGTGGCTATCCTTGAGCATGTGGTGCCCGGTGGCCACTTTTCTGCTGACTGGAGCCTGGTTGCTCTTAACTATGCTGCAAACTGTTTGAGATATTTGGCAGAAAGCAGAGTTGTTGGAAGCAAGGATTATTATCCTGGAGGATGACATGGAACAACTGGCCACTCCTGCCTCTCACACCAGGGAAGATGACCAACCCAGTGGTGAGTTGGGGAAAACTGTGCATCTCCAGGTATGACCTGTTGTGCATGGGAAATTGAGACAGTCAAGCAGCAGAAACAGGGAGAGCCCCTGGTGGCTGCAGCTATGGGACCTAGGTGTGCTCTAGAGACAATATAGTACACACATGTTGCATTTGCCTGAAGGCAAAAGGCTTGGAGGGTGCCACTTAAATCCAATGGCTGGACAGGTGCCATAAAACCCGAGATAAGAGTTCCACATGTGGATGGGCAGATGACCAGAAGATGGGTGCCCCTGCAGAATTCACTTGGTGAAAAGGTGGAAAAGTTATTCTCCATTACTACATGCCTGTCTTAGTGGCAGTGGTTACAGGAGAGCTGCAGATATGCACAAGGGCGAGGCAGCCACTCTTTGATAGACTGAGCGAGTAGCCAATTTAAGCCAAGCTGATAGAAGTAATTCAAAAGCCAGAATGTAAAGGGAAGAAGAGCATGAAGATTTGGAAAATTCGCAGCCTGGCCATGCAGTAGAGAAGCAGAGAGTAGGAGAAAACTCAAGGATGAAGCAGATAAACTGGTTGCTAAAGACTTTATCTTGGTGGTGAGGCAGCCAGATGCTAAAAACCAGGACAATGTGGAAAATGCCCTAAAAGCATTCGAGAAGTCTGGATGGGTGCCCCATGCATCACAGGCCCTGAGGGCATTTGAGAAGTTTGGGAGAGTTCCCTTCCCATCCTAGAAGGACTGAGTTGTCCCGGAGGACAGACCTGAGGTGTCATTGCCCTCAGCAAACTGCTCCCTACATCCTAGTTGCTCTGGCTGTAGCAATCCTGCCTCAACACCTCCAAAGAAAAAATGCTGAAAACCTTGGTGGCATTCATGTTGTGTTGTTTGCAGCCCAGCAGTATGTGAGAGCAGTGGAGGCATGGCAGCCTCCACCTAGATTTCGGAAGATGTATGGAAAAGCCTGGGGACTCAGGGGGAGACCTGCTGCGGGGGGGGGGGGGGG